>NW_021635198.1:0-115929 GCF_004799145.2 Neltuma alba
ATGCTTGCGTATTGATATGTACATGACGATTGGTTGATGTTTTGTTTTGGGTACTGTAATTGCTATTTATATGAGTAGATTATGTCTCTATAGCCATGCATTAAGTAGGTAGTATTAAGCATATTAAATTGTCACTAATTAAGAAAGATTTAGCAAGTTACATATAATACATTAACATCAATCTAGCATGATTAATATGGTATGTTTACTATTGAGATTCTCTTGAATCTCACCCCTCCTAATCAACTATTTAGGTCAAGCATGATGAACAATGGTTGCATGAAGAGAGCTAAGAGATTAATGCAAAGAAGTAGAGATTGTTAGTATTACTATGTGATACTTAAATTCTCTAGTTATCATAATAGATTAAAAAAACATGCCATTTATGTAATTTAACTGTATATGACATCAGTGGCATGTAAGAATGAGTATGGGATGTAATGAGAATGCATAGATTGATTATGCATGCTTAGATTCTTAAAAGAATTAAAGTAAGAATTGTATAAGAGAATAAAATGGGTCATGGAGCATTCAGTTTTTAGCTTCAATTTGACCTATCAAATGATGAAATCAAACCAAAAATTTTAGCAGACATATAGTCCACACACAGCTTTAAAATGAGAGGTAGATCACCTTAATTAGATGTGTATACAAGGAGATATGATTTTTCAAATTTGAGGCACTAATATGGAAGTTCCAGATTAGACTAAATAACAGTAATTTTTATGAATTAAACTGTATGAATTGGCAAGAGATAAGCCCAGTTGTTTTTTTCTTAAAAAGCATTGAAGGAGCATCGAGTAGAATTTGGAGCACCTCCATACAATTTTTATAAAATTAGTTATGATTTTTCAAAGTTGGACTTGTAATCTGGAAATATGCACAATAAACAATACCCTGAGGACCTAAAGGAAATTTTAATTTTTGGGCCCAAGTAAAGCTTCTGCATAACCAATTCACTTCCCAACGCATACTCTGAGAGGTAAAGTAAGACGTTCAACAAAAGTTGCCGCTGTCATTTAGTGGTGACTTTTGTGTTGCTACTGAAGGGTCTTTCACCGGTGACAATGTCGCCATTGAAACTATACTTTTTGTAGTGACTCACTTCGTCACGGCTGATAAGTTTCAGTGATAGTTGCTATGGCAATAACTCGATTGTTGCCATTGAAAACTTTCAATGGCAACTTTTTCACTTTTAGCGACAACTTTGTTGCCACTAAAAGTCAATTTTTTGTAGTGTCAATTCTAAAGAGTTAACTTCAAGAATTGATGTTGTACCAGAAACTATTTGTTAATATGGTAAGGATCTCAATCTACTAAGGAATGGAACACAAATTCGAATATCAGAAAACGCATTTGTTGGAAAGGTTTTAATCTAACGTCTCTGGTCTGACAAAGATTAATAAGTTGACTATAGGAAATGACGAGTTTACTTTAGCGAATAACAATTTCAGTAAATCAATCATAATTTGGCTGAGGGGCATTTCAAACATTTTACCAAGATTTCATATTTGCAATATGGGACCGGGTCTTTATTCTGCTATTTTTCAAATTTAGGGTCCCAAATCGCATTTTTACATATTCAGGAATCTTTATTTACCATTTTCCCTTGATTTTTCCTATTAATAATTTTTCCAAATAATTATTTAAATTTTAAATTATAGACTTTTCTTTTTCCTTTTTATTTAGATTATAACTGGAAATAAATTTTTAATCTCATCTCACCCATGTCACACTTAATATGACACCATTGATTTATTTCAATAAAGATAATATGTCAAATTGTCTAAGTATTATCAGAATAAAATTGAGAAAAATCAAGGATTTTCTCCCCTATATAAGTAAAAGTTACCATCAATTGTTTTATTTTATTTTTATTTGAAATGTGCGCTGTAACGCATGAGACTATTGAACAATCTTGGAAAGGTCCCCACAACCTAATAATTACCATAACTTTAACTTGCATAATTCAACATAAAGAATTCTTAATGTAATAAATTCAATTGAATTTTTATCGAATATAAATTAAAAATTTACATTTATTGTTATTATTATTATAGTCGTATATGTAATTAAGACAAATTTTTATATGGTAGTTATAAAGTCAAACATAATTTCTAGGAATTGTGAGTTTTTTCTTGGAAGGAATTATGTGAGGTATTTTTCTATATAAGAAACCCTTCACTTTGGTTATGAAGCCACTCATCCCAAGCCAATTGAAAGCTTTTCTTCCTCCTTCCTCAAACGAAAGCTTATGGATCCCTTCACTATGTCGTCAATCACCACAGCACCAGTGCCTCCAGTGAAAGCCGGACAAAGCTGGAGACTCCCCCCGCTGGGCTCCCACCACTTTAGGCCCCACTCTGACAGTAACTCCAGAATTACCAGCTACAATAAGCTGGCTCCATTTGAGCCTTTTGACGTAGACTTTATTGATGACCCTCTTCCTCCGCTTCCCGACCTTTCCATTGACCCAACCACATCGGTGGAGTTGCCCACTACCGCTGATTTTTCGCCAGAGGAATTGAGCTACCTACACTCCAGGCTCAACATGCCACTAGGGTCCCTTGGGGACCAAATCCAGAGCTTGTCTATGGACTCCCCTTTCATGGACTACATCACAGGCGGTGGAGATTTCATTGGAGCAACCGAGAATCTTGCAGGAATGATGCTATTCCGGTGAATCCGGTGGTGAATCAGGCGCAGGTTGTTTTACATGGATGCTTCAACTACTGTGTCCACGGAGGTTGATGTGTCTATAGCAAATGAAGTGAAAAAAGCCATGCCTATTGATAAGATCACCAAAGTAGCTATGTTAGATCCCAGCGAGCTAAGAGGTTGATAAAGATGCTTCTCTTTTTATCGGTTATATCTTCATATTTTACTGTATATTTATATGTAATAATCAATTTGTTTTCACTTTATAGGTACAAATTCTTCATTCAAAGAACACCCAGTTTTCAACAAAATGAAAAAAAAGAACCCCAGTTTGATACTACTGTAAACTTCGTCTTTTGTTTTCTTAAATCGCTTAAGAAAATCTAGTGTCATTCTTAATGAAAAATAATACTACAAGTGGTGAAGTTGGAGGCACACATATAGTTGAACCAGATGCTAAACATGTTTAAAAATCTGGCATGTATATACGGAATGAAAATTAGTATGAATTACATAAATCACGGCTTGTGTGAATAGTATGATTTGCAATGCGAATTTGATTCTTGAGTATTAATTGATGATAATGAGTGTTTGTGTATAGGATTCTTGCAAATAGGGAATCTGCTGCTCGGTCTAAAGAAAGGAGGACTCGTTACGCAATGGATCTAGAGAAGAAGGTGCAGATACTTCAAGCACAGTCAACTGAGATCTCTGTCAAGCTTGCGAAAACCAAGGTCTGTGTATAACAAAGGTTTCTTAGCTTTAAATGTTGAAAACAATTTTCAATTTATCTCAAAAGAGACATAGCTTTCCTATCCAAGTTTTCTTTAAAGTAGTTCTAATTTGAAGAATCG
This sequence comes from Neltuma alba, assembly GCF_004799145.2. Taxonomy (NCBI): domain Eukaryota; kingdom Viridiplantae; phylum Streptophyta; class Magnoliopsida; order Fabales; family Fabaceae; genus Neltuma; species Neltuma alba. The sequence goes on from NW_021635198.1 coordinate 3,513, forward strand.
TATAACTTGTTTATTTAGGTGTATTCTTTTTTTTTTTTTTCAAAACTAACTTTCTATATATATCTAGTTAAATACGAGCCGAATCTAAAGGATTATCAAAACTTATATTTATTCATATTGTGCATGAAATTTATTCAGTTCTATATACGTATGCTGCGTGCATGTAACAAATCATATAGCAAATATAAGTTTTTCTTTATAGTATCTAACCCTCCGTCCCAATAGAAGAGAGGACCAATACATAGTCACCTCTATTTTAGCCACTTGGGGTATAGAATACACATTTGAGTTTTCTTAAAAAAAAAAAAAAGTTTTGATTTCAGGAATCATTTGACGTGTTTATTTAATTATATTCTTATTTTTCTTTAATAGCAGACTTTTCATATATCTAATTAAACTCTTGCATTACCTAAAAGATTATCATAAACTTCATTCATATTGAGCATGAAATTTAGTTATAAGTACGCACGCTACGTATGAATGACAAATTGTATAATAAATATATGATTTATTTAGACAATATTTAATCCCTATAGAAGAGAAGACCCACACATACTCGCTCCTATTAATTATGGCTACTTGGAGTATAGAGCACACATTTAAGTGATGCTTATTTGTGACTTATCTACCAGTTCCAGTTCGGAACATCTCATCTTCTCTTCCCTCCTCTTCCCTTTTTCTATCCCTTAGATTAATATTTCAACGGCTGAGATTTAAATTTTTCTAAAATTATTATTAAAATATTAAATTATAAAATAAATAAATAATAAATTACAAGCAGTTAACATTTAATACTAATGGTTTGCAAATGCACTAAATATTTTAAAAAAAATTTATAGAAAATTTATAAAAAATTTAAAATCTAAACTGTTGAAAAGTATTAATCCAATAGTTAGAAGGAAAAAAAAAAACGAAGGAAGATGATGGAAAGGGAAGAGGAGAGGCTCCGCTGCCTTTGGAGAAAAAAAAGGCTGTAAAAGGATAAATGATGGTGCCCTTAATTTAGTAGTTATCTGATTCATTACCTCATGTTCCTTTGATCGATTCTACTTCCCATCTATTGCAGACGGAAAATTCGGACCTGAAAGCTAAGAAGAAGGGGATCTTACGTGAGATAGAGTTTATGGAAGAAACAGCTAAGCTTAGAGAAGGTACTTGATGTATTGTTCCAGATTTTCCAAGTGGGGTTTGTTTTCTGCCATTAATCAAATAAAGATTGTTATTAGAAATAAAATTTATCGAACTATTCTATATTTTGCTTCCAAAATTCTTGAAGTTATAGGAAAACCACATTAATTACTTGAATTTAGTGCGCAAAGATTCTTGGCATATGAATAATACACTAATTCTTCCCTTGCCTGCAGAACTGAATGAAGCTTTAAGCTATAAGCTGAGGCAACTTAAGAAAGAATATGCACAAAAAGTTGCATATAAGAACCACAATTTTCGAGGGTTACTCTCTAAATTTTCTTCCCAGCTAGCAGTTTATCAAGTGAATTTTCTTCGATACTCGCGGCTAGAACAACTTGGCATGCCTCCGTCGCACTCAAATCAGCAAGCATAAGATTTGCATTATCTTGTGGATTTTCTTCATAAGTTTAAGAAGGTTGAACTTTGCGACTCGTTTTATTCGAGAGTTTATTAATCGCTCCCTTAATTAGTCTCTTGTCTGTTATGTTCTTGTCAGGTAGACTTATGTTAAGGGCGAACTAGAATGTGAAAGATTGATGCTTGATAACAAATGAAACTATTTTACTGCATAAGCTCCTTCTAGTTAGATCACATTGATGAAATTTGACTAGTTACGTCTTATTTTTTAAGAAAGTTTATTCTCATTTCAGAACTTAAATTTGAGTATAATATGTGCTAAAAAAATTGAATATAAGATGACTGGTATGCAAAGAATTTTGAAAATTTGAAGGCGTATTTATATTTGCCTCAAAAATCACGCCTTCAAAGCTTCATCAGATTACGTATTAACCGATGCCTCAATTCTTGAAACCCGACACATTTATGTGTAACATCACTTACATGGAACCAGTTTCAGTACTTATTGCTTTGATGAGTACCCTAAGCTTATCAAATCTGAACCGTTCATATCTCATTTGGATGTTCGAATTTGATTTCTTTTTATTTTTATTTTTTAAAATTTTTAATATGTATAGAATTTAAAATAAACATAATCTCTTAACTATCATTTTTTTTAAAAAAAATAGTTCTTTCTATTTAAAAATAAATAATTAAGATTTTAAATTTAGATCGTTCAAATCAATATAGACAGTCCAGATCTGATGACTATTAAAACTAGTTCCCATTTTATATGCATGCAAGTTAGAATGAATTAGCATTTCTGAACTTAATAGCAAAGGCATCCTTCTAATGAAAAGCAAAGCAATGATTCCTTCAACATATGTGCATATACCAATATTGGCGCTAAAACGAGTTCAAAGAATTACAAAAAGGGTGAAACTTAGCTCCTAACCATTACAATATTCATAAATGTTAAACCACCCGCCACAGTAAGATTTCTAGGGCATGTACATAATCTTCATTACTTCCTATCCCTACGGTCACATTGGTTGAATCATCATTAACAAGTATCCAAGCGTGTGATTCAATGCAGTTTAGGAAAGCATTATTTGTGGTGCGAGAGCTAAGACTTACATAATAATAAGCAGAACCGGCACCTGTGAATTATTCCTAGTGGGAGCCAGCATGCGCTCACCACTGGAGTGGTTAGAACTGGGCAAGATGTAGGGTGTGTTTGGATTGGCGGTAGAAAAAATGACTTTTATTCTATTTGTTTTGTAAAATTCAATTAGGGTAAAAGTCAATTAGTATAATGTGATTTTATGTTTGGATTGACGTTTCTAAAATGTCAATTTAAAAAGTTAAAACTTATTTAGATGGATAATTAAAAAATAAGTTTAGATATAAAATGATGGAAAATGACATAAGTTTTATAATATACTACCTCCAGTTCTCAATATAAGACCTAGTTAACTAATTTGGAAGACTAATGAAGTTAAATAAGTTACTTTAAAGTGTTTTATATTTATCATTTTTCTTCAAATTAATTTATTTGACTTATAAACTTGTGTGTAATCTAAACATTTAATATACATATAAGTATTTTAGAAATATCATGTAACATACAATACAATTAAGTAATTTATTTAGCTTCCTTAATCTATTCAAGTTAGTCTTTTGGGGTCTTATATTAAGGAGTGAAGGTGGTATATGATATGTATACAAGTTGATAAATTTTAGAAAAATAATAAATTAAATTAATTAAATTTTATTAGTTAATTTTTTTCATCTTAGAAAAAAAAATCAAATTATTAGGTCAAGATAGGACCTATTTAAATACTCTAATCTTTCTTTTTCATCTTTATTCCTTCCTCTCTCTCCACGTTACAAACACCAAAAGCTAGAAATCCTTGCATTATAACGCACTAAGCTTTTTGTCCAAAAGTTAGTTTGAGTAGTAGCCTACCGAAACAAACTTTTATTACCAAATGAGTCACCAACATTCGTCTCTAGTTTCCTGGGCACGTTATCTCTCCAAAACGGAGATCCAAATGAGTGCTTAGTAGTTTTCACACCATTTCAAACCAAGCTACAATCTATGTCAAACACATTAGCTTTTGATGATTTTGAGGGTAAGGCAACGAGAAGCCTTAAAAAGATATGTACAAAAACTTGATGTTACACGGGTCGTAAAAATTATACTAGCAAATCAAGGTCGATCATTCAAACAACTCAATTAACTGGTGTTTAGGCAATAAAAATCCTCTTTTCCTTAAGTTGAATAAATCAAGATTTAATGAAATTGAGTGAAGAGAAATTACAATAAAGAAAAACAAAGTTTTATCAAATTAACATAAACAAATAGTAGGAAGACTAGCCTAGAGTCACTAATATGCTTCTTAAACTTGTTTCACTGGATTGATTAGCTTTAATGTCAAGTTTGTTAATCTCCAGTTTAACTAGCTACAACTGCTTGTTGGTCCACTTATAACTCTATCTTAAATTAAGTATGTTATCTTTCACGTTGAAGGAAATAATATAAATAGAGAAAGGAAACATACCAGGTCGGTTCTGGGTCGTGATGCTGGTAGCTCACACAGTATCCTTACTACCAGAGTCTTGATAGAATGGCACAGCAGATGCACTAGAGAGAGGAGAGGAGACACTGGAAAGCTCAATGGTTAGAGTGAAAAGAATGGGTGGAAGCACCTCCTATTTATAGGGCCAGCATGACCAGGTGCAATCTTCCCTATTTATTGTAGGATAATATTTCAATTCCCTGATCAACAATTAATATCTGATTGATTTCTGTCCAATCAGTTTGATTGAATATTCCCTAATCAATCATAAATTGCTTCTGATTTGTGATTGATTTTCTTGATCTGAGAGACTCTCTTCTCTTGGATCAAGTAGTTCGGCCTATCATAGCCCATCAAGGGCAGACTCGGGCCTAATATCTAACATCTCCCAGTCGCACTTGATAGGTCGACCATTATGTGATTCTCCTTCTTATTTCATACTTGGTGCTCTATTGTGACGCGTGGGCATGACGTCTTCTATTTTGGATGCTCGTTTACTAGAAACTCCTGAGGCGAGCCAATGCACAAGGATATCTCCGGTATGTTTGGATGTTGCCTCAAATGTCTTAGATTACCCTTACACTTTTCACTTTTCTCATGGTGTGTCTAATCCCTCTCGAGTTAGGCTTATCTAACTCAAATCGCCCACTTATATGCATAGCATCCACACTTGTGAGCTACTCAAGATGCTCACAAGGGACATGTCACAGATACCATTATAATTGTGTAATTCAGGGTTAATCTTCCTTCTAACTAGTCATCATTCAAGTATAACTTCATTGCTTTCCAAGTATTTGACCCATTAGACCGGATCTCTCATGATCATAAGGTGCAAGCCAAGATAGCAAGTACTAGGCTATCCCTTCATAACACTATCTAAGTCTTAAGGGCATCATGAAAGGTTTGTTCCTTTTAGGGACTCACACTGAACTGGGATAAGGGATCTTCCTACTCGCATCCTGGTTGCGGTTGATAGAAGCACATGCAGTATGAATTGCATGTCACGATGTTCGTCTTAATCTGTTAAGAGTGTGTGTCATGTTTCTTTAACACCGTGCATATTATAGTTCTAGGCATACTTAGTGCCTAAACTAGAGCTCTTCACTTGACACATAACGACATCCTCCAAGATGAGTTCTTTATCTGGCCACAGGCTCCATGAATTGTATAGATGTTTATGATTTGACCTATTTCGTGTATAGGTCTTATCTCAAATTCACTTAAGGCGAAATGTGTGTGATGATACTTCTTAACCATTCCATGGCTCTTGCTACATGGCTGGAGATCACGTAATGTCTCATTTTCTGTGTTCCTCGTGAACGTTTGAAGGCGGTTACTTGTGTGAGAGTCAACCTTATCCTGTACAACACTACAAGTTTTGTATACCATTGGATGATTTGAAAAAGAAAGTGCATAACTTTATTGAATGAAAGAAAGTTTCAATACATCAGGTTCTACCCATGCCCATAGCCTTTACATGTTTAATGAAAGGGTCTCTTGCTATGGGCTTTGTAAGGGAATTTAGCTAACATCTTTTGAGTGGAAAGGTGTTGAACGTGACTTTTTTTGAGCAATCATATCTCTTACAAAATGATACTTAATGTCCATGTGTTTGGTCCTACTGTGATATTTTGGATCCTTAGCATAAGTTATTGCTGCTTGGCTATCACAGTGTATGAAAACTAGTCCCTTGTTCATGTCATTCATTGGTAATTGCTCCAAGAACCTTTTGAGCCATGTAGCTTCTTGAACGGTGGCAGAACACCCACCATATTTTGCTTCCATGGAAGATAAAGATACGTATGTCTGTTTCTTACTTCTCCAGGAAATTGCTCAGTTACTTGGGAGGAATGTATATCTTGAAGTAGAGTAGCACTCATAGAGATCTCCTGCTTAATCAGCATCAAAGAATCCTTCCAAGCGTAGGTAATTGCCATCATAGCACAATTCATAGTCCAAGTTTGATTAGAAACGGCTTACAAGTCTAACTACAAAACATATGTTTGGTCTTGTACATAACATTGCATACATCAAACTGCCAACTGTACTTGAGTATGGGACTCTTTTCATGTGCTCTACATCAGATTCTTTTATAGGGTATAGATGCTGTTGGAAATTGTGCCCTAGGGGCCAATCATTGTGTTAAGAACATTGTTGATTTATGAATTTCTTAATTATGTTATCATATTATTTGCATGTTTAGTGTGATGACTATCCTTGGATAACTCATGATTTTATCCTAAATGTCCCTGGTCGGTCATCTATGTGGGAGCAGAGATGAAATAAGACTAGTATGACTTTGAAGATGTATAGAGATATAAATCAAAGTCATAGGCACATGTAAGAGTACAAGGTGTTGGACCGACCCGCTATGAGAAAGCTGCATGGGTTAAGTTATAAGCTTCTCTCATATACAAACCATGTCACTATGCCCTTTGACTTGAGATCATCATGGATTCCTACATGAGAAACGCTCAGCTTTGACCTAGTCAAAAGTCACTTTTGACCGAGTGATCATAAAGACTATGTTCAGGCTTAGTGGTTTTTCATATGGAGGAATGTGAATGGTCAAGATGGAATTTGTCCCTCACATTCGTAGAGAGATATTACTGGGCCCCTTGATGAGTAAGTCTGAGAAATGTATGGCCATACTATAATGGAAAGGTAGTTCCATTTCTATACTCAAACTACTCAGGGATCGAGAAAGTAACGGTCAGGAATAAGAGGATGACGTTCTCCATGCCTCATCCATGACCAAAATGTCGTGTGACAAAAGGGACGTGATATGGTTGTATGAAAGGTTACATCGTTCGTCGATCCTCATATGATTTGGGTAGTCGTGATGTCTTGCTAGAGACCGCTTACGACTTGTGAGTCATTATAGTAAATGGCCCACTGCCAACTTTATATGGGCCTACAGGGTTGCACACAAAATAGCCCAACACGAGCTATGATGTCCAGATTCATTGAATCTAAGATATGTCCAGATTCAATGAATAATCTAGGGTGGATGTGTATATATATATATATATATAAATTCACGTATATATATATTATATGATATAAGAGATATTTATAAGATTTGATTTATAAGGATAAATTAAATCTCCATCACTTTTAAATTTGAAATTTAGATTGATATGATATCTTAGATTTGATTTATTGGGATAAATTAAATCTATATCAGTTATAGATTGATATGGTATAATATAATATCTCAAATTTAATTTATTAGAATAAATCAAATATAATTCTGTCATATCTTTATTTTAAATTAAATGAATAGGTGAATTAAATCTGTGGGACGGATTTAATATAAATCGTATTTATTTAATTGATTTATTATCAGATTACGCAATATATGATATTGTATTAATTTCAGAATTAATTTAGGATTAATTCTGAAATCCAATATCCTTCATAATGCCGATAGCATCCTATATATTTGATATTTAGGACCTAGGGTTTTAGGTGTGAGAGCGCAAAAGGTTTGCAGATAAGAAATGGCCAAAATAGAAACGGTAAGGACGGATTCTCGGAAAAGCCCTAGAAGGACAAGAGGCGCTAGCACGTCGTTCATGATTGGAACGCTGTTCATGTGGATACCGGTAGAGGAAGCCGATCTGAGTTGTCGACTTCTCATGAAAAAAGGGAGAGCATAGGCATCCCGAACGTCGGAATCCCCGAGCCACCAACGATTCGAATACCATAGGTAACACCTCTTACTACTTGACTTTAACACAATCGGTAGATCCGGGCAAGATATTGAAAATTTTAAAGTTATTTTCCGCTGCGTGTCTTTCAATTCCTTACAGATGCTTAGTTAGGTTGTGTCCCTTAATAAAAGGGTATCCATGGGTTTACAATCTCTCATATTGAACCATTAAGGACTTTTGTTATGTATATCTTTTGAAATAAAGATAATAACTTTCTTGAACAATTGACAAGTCTCATATATGTTGAGTTTTATTCATTCATTGGCTCTTATGTATCTTATACACTTTGACTAGATGACTATGAGCTCAAATTGACTATTGTAGGTGGATAAAGGCTAAAGAAATCAAAGAAGATGATTTTGCCAAGGTTTGCTGTGGCATACTTTTGACTTCGCCACTGCAAACATCTCTGAATGAGGAACACAGATCCACTAATTCAAATGTAGTCATTTTGGGTTCACCACGGCATTTATTTACCTTCACCAAGGCGAAAGGACCATAATTTACCTTCAAATTTGCAAAATTGCACGCGTTTCAGAGAAGGAGTAGCTACAGCCACTTGCTTATCTAGCTGGCATTACTCCTTAGAATTTCCATCCAACTAACTTTAGATTAAGAGAAAATAAGTTGAGATTGATAGGATAATCCACGTGCACCCATATTCTATCATTCTCTCTCAATTTCATTTTCTCTCTCCCTTTCCTTCTTTCTCTATGATTTTCTGATTCCTTCCACATTCAATCACCATTTTCACACCTCTCTTTGAATCTACCATGGCTGGACGTCTATTGGAGCTTGGTCAAGTGAAGATTTCATCCATGTATGGCTAGGTTCTTCATTCTTCTCTCATAGTGGCAATGGCTTGAGCTTGGATCAAATCAGGGGAGTTTTAACTGATTAAATCTCTTCTTCTTCATTCTTTAGTAGTTCTTAGATCTTAAGAATGATATTTGATATGTAGATAGATTGTATTGGATCATATTTGTATTAGAGATTTAATTGTGCATCTTTTAGATTTCAAGACTTGTGTTTAGCATTTGAACTTCATATCTTTAATCCTTTGTAACTGACTTGGCATAGCTTTTGCTTTGGGTTTGTTGAGACTATCTAATGGCAATATAAGGTGGCTTACTTGTCAGATTTTGTTGTGTGTTGAATGCAATTCTTGATTACAATTGTGCTAATTGTGCTTAATCAACCTAATTGTGGTTAATTCATATTCAAGGTGGCTTGGTATGTGTTAGTCCAATTAGACCGAGACTAAGAGGTAGCTCTTAGTGTCTTAATTGCTAGCCAACTCCCAAATCATTGAAAGTGAGGAAATCCTAAGTCATTGTGAGAGAGGAACGTCTATTTCTTGTTAAACTCTTTGTTTCATTTCTGTCATTCACTCAAACCAACCATCTCATTTCATTCTAAAGTAGAAAATTCATAAACAAGTCATTTACATTCATTTAAAAGTAGACAAAACCCTCCAAACTTGTTAACCTTACATATAGTTTTCCTAAGTAATCATTTTCATTTCAACTCCCTAGAAGTGATACAGCCCGGATTGTGCCATTGTTTTGCATATTTCTTTCCTGCTCTTTGTTTTGAACCCCTAAGGCGACTAAAGGGAGTTATCAAACTGGCGCTATTGCTAGGAGCCAAGAAATTGGTTTCTTAGGTTCACTAGTGTCAATTCAGTATTGACTAGGGGTTTAGAGCCTTTTCAGTTTACATTTAGTTAGTTTGCCTTTGAGTAGTTTGTTGCATTTAGTTCATAATATAATTGTTTTTTAGCTTTGAATAGCATTAAAATTTTGAGATATACAAACAAAAATTTTGATTTTCCTTCTTTGGATACACTTACCACATTTGATAACTTTATATTTGCTCTACTTTAGCATATGTTAGACCCTATTTTTCATGTTTTGGACTGTTTCACCATGGCCATATCTCTGCTTCGTCGTGGCAAACTTGTAGAACTGTGCCAGAATTGCTCATGGGACACATTCACTGTGGCCGTCTTCCCCTTTTGCCGTGGCCATCTTTCCCTTTCACCGTGGCTTAACCTGCACTTCCATAACTTCATTCACCTCGGAACACCTTCACCACGGCAATCTTTCTTCCTCGCCACAGCCAAGTACCTTCAAAAAGCTATTAGTTCCTCTCAGGACACTTTTGTCGCGGCATACTTGATATGAGGGGACGCACGAACCGACCAGCTAGAATCAAGTAACGAACGGATGGTTGATCTAGGTAGGATCTTAAGAGAACCTGTCTCTTACAACCCTAACCATGAAGACACCATAAGGTTGATCAATCCCTTGATACTGTCGAGTATTCTCACGAGAATACAAGGATGCAAGCAAAGCTCACACGAGAGAAATAAACTAGTTCTCATTCCTCTAAGTCTTTTTTCAAGTACAAAAACGTAGCCTATATATAGGCAACCATAGAACACTCTAGAATCAGCATCTTAAGACATAAATGCTAGGGATGATGCCTCATTAATGATTATTTGACTGTGGGAGGCATCATTTATTACATAGAACTAAAAGGAAATAACTTACACTTCAAGAACAAGTCTACTATTTGAAAATAGGAAACTGTAAAATAGGAAACTAATTAAAACAAACAAAATCCTAATTAATGTCAATAATATCACACTTGATGCTTCTTGGACCTTCCAAATGGGTCTTCATAATTGTTATTCACGTCCATAAACATGTATGGGCCTTTTAAACACCCATTTGGGCTTGAATATGGTTGAATCACGTTCTGGAACTCCTATGGTCCATAACACAATGCATTTGGGCCCGAATTTAAAAGATTACAGCTCTAATGGACTCCTCCAGGTACATATAGTTTTGTTGGGCCTTTAATTACATAGGAATTGGCTTTAAATCTCCTTTTGGGCTCTTAGAACGCACTCTTGTTTTTCTTAAGGTCCAAGTGTTTACACTCTAATGACTCACATGCCATGGTGGCTTTCGGGGTGGCCTTCCATATGTCACGTCAAGCTCCGTATGTGTCTATGTCATTGTCCAAGCAATGATCCATATCATCCTCCATGTAAGCATTCTGAAGCTATAAATCCTTTGAGCACTTTGGAGGGCTGGTTGGGCCTTTAACTGGATGAGCATTTCTTGGGCTTCAAGACCTCCATATTGAACACTTCTTGGTATGCTATCAATTCATCCTGCTTCGCTGCGGCCAACTTCTCAGTTTTCTAGTTTTACCTCATTCATTTCTCACTCCTTTCTCATACTTCCTTTACGTTTTTCTGTTCATTAACACTTCATAATACATTCTTTCATTCATAAATACATACACATACATATACATTCATACTTGCTTGCATTTATTCATTTTATCCCTTTTAATTTGATCATGTGTACAAGTTTGCATTGTTGATTTGTGTTCTCTTGATTACTTGTGTATACTAAAGAGAACTTCATCTCTTGTGCCTTATAATTCCGAGATAGAGAGAACCCTTATAGCAATAAGAAAAGAAAAGAAAAGAAAAATATAGGAACTACTAGAGTTATGATAGAGGAAGAATTAAGTCCACACACATCTAACCTACCTTCTACACACACTATGGCTAGAATTGGCAAAGCAATCCCTAATCCTAATGAACCAGAACACCTGAATAGGGATAAGCTACATAATAATACACTTAATGCAGAAGGTAGAGGTAAGAACAATAGAATAAATGGCAACCCTAATAGAAGAAGGACAATTAAGGAGGCAACATAAACTGATGCTAATTTTGATCCTTTGTATGCTACTTTTCCAAATTTTAAAAGTGATTTTGAAATCAAAGGTCAATTAATACACTGACTTCCTAGATTTCATGGATTGACAGGTGAAAATCCTTATACACACATCAATGCTTTGCAAATATATTGTTCAAGCATGAAGCTAGTTGGTGCAAAGGTTGAAGATGTGATGCTGAAAGTCTTCCATCTGTCCCTTGAGGGAAAGGCCAAAGAGTGGTATGTGAAATTGCCTAGATATGCTGAAAATGCCTACCAATCTTGGATGAATTTGAGAAGTCCTATTCATTTATTCCAAAACTTGAGATAGCTACTCTATCATGATACCCTAGCCTTAACGTGACTGTAAGAGTTTGTCCAGCTTAGGTGGCCACCACACCTTCTTAATGGTTTATAGACTCAACCCCTAACTATCTTGTTTAACTCCTTATCATTACTTTTCCCTTTGAGGGGGAATCTAATAACTCTAAATAGTAGCTACCTCTCTCTTTCTAACTTCTACTTATGTTACTCTCTGTGACCTCTGGAAGTCGTTATGTCTCGTTGAGATACCACCTCAACATCTGAGAGTTATTGCGTTTATTCGTCGTGACCAGAATCCTTGTTTGCAGTGATGAAAGTTACCACTTTCTTTGGTAATTGCTTATGTATTTGTTTATCACCACCAACTCTCTTGGTTCATCATGACGAATCACACTTTTCTCTTAACTTCTACTAGTCATACTTAGCCTCGTTCACCGTAGCATTGCCTGTTCGGGCTTCTGTTACGAAGCAACTTAACTTCCAGATTTAACTCCATTTCTCTTGAGGTGGATTACGTTATGGGATGACAACCAATTCAATTCAATTACCAATTTCATGGAAGGCATACATATGAAATCTAAAACAGCACAACAATGCTCATAACCAAGCTGAATCTTTTAATATAGGTATATGAGGTAAAAGAATGACTGGCACCTGAATCAAACATTGCAATCACTTGGGAGTCATTAATAATAATCGTACCTTGGATCATTTTCAGAGACTTCTGGGCTTCTTCCCCTGTGAGGACAAATACTCGTCCTTGGGTGCACGGCCTTGCCTTCTCTGTATTCTATGGGCATTCTCTCGAGGAGGGTCCAAGCTTACTGCAAGTGTAGCAAACATTTTTCCTGACCATGCACAGTCTATCATCGTGATTCTTGCTGCAAGTCAGGCATTCCTTGCCATTTGAGGGCTTGCCTACCTTCTTACTCTTTCAGTTGTCCCATGGTCTCTTCCTCTTCCCGTTGGTATTAGAAGAGGTGTCACCCTGATTTTCTTTCTCCGACTTGGGAGTAGACTTAACCATCAAATGATGGTTCATGCTGTTCTCTATAGTTTGGCAGGCCTCAACTGTCTGGTTGAAGTGCTCAAACTGCCTGGGAGCAATTATCTCCCTTAAGGACTGCTTTAGTCCTCTGACCATTTTCTCAGTTATCCACCTCTCATTATCTCAGTAATGCAGTTAACTGGAGTAGTGGGAGAGACAGATAAACTTAGCTAAATACTCGTCAAATGGCTCGTTATCATTCTGCTTCAGGGTCAGGAATTCCGCTTCCCTTTCATCCCTGAATGACCTCAAAAAATATTTCTCATGGAATTGCTCCAGGAACACTTCCCATGTCACCCTTATGTTCCAGCATCCATAATAAGTTTACTATTCTTCCACCAGCAGTCGACATCTTTCTCTCACTTATAAATTGCCATCTGGGCTTTCCACTCTGTCAGGCAGTCTAATACTTTAAAGATCTTCTCCAAGCAGTTAATCCGGTCTTTTGTTGCTTGGACGTCAAACACTCTATCAAATGATGATGGCTTGTGTTTGCAGAAACAGTTCATCCATTGCTAGATGCCATCAAGGTCTACAGCTAGTATTGCAGGCCTAGGCACTTCCTCTTGGTTGTTAAGGTTAGCCATTGTCACTACCACCGCCACAGTTATCGCGGCATCTGATATATGGTACGGATACGGATCGGCTAGAAACAAGTTAGGAAACTAGACGAACGATCAAAGGTAGGACCTTAAGAGAACCTGTCTCTTACAACCCTAGCCATGGAGACACCACAAGGATGATCAGTCCTTGATACAGTCGAGTATTCCCACGAGAATACGAGGCGGCAAACAAAGCTCACTCAAGAGAAATAAAATTCTCTAAAATTCATTCATTCAAATCTGATCCCCAATTACAAAAAACGTAGCCTTATATAGGCAGCAAAAGAACAATCTAGAATCAAAAACCCTAGGTCATAAATGCCATAAATGTGCCTTAATGATGATTGACTATCTTGGTTGGCACCAATTAAGGCTAAAGGAAATAGGAAATTACCTTTTCTTGAAGAAAAAGGCTGCTACCTAAAAATAGGAAACTAACCTAAAATATTCTTATGCAATCTTTGACCAAAAGGCCTTATTTAATGCAAATAAAAATGGAAACTTAAAAAAACGAAATTAAACCATAACTAATACATAAAGACGCCTTCTTGATGCTTCTTGAATATTCTTGGACGTCACTTATGCTCCTCCTCCAAGGCACATGCTTGTCACATGTATTTTGAGTGAATTCTTCAATCTGGACTACACATGGGCCTTGTACATCATCTTGTTTGGCTTCTAGCAATGTAATCACCATGTTTGGACCCTTGATGGGCTGATTGAGGGATGCTTCTTCCAAATAAATGGGCTCTAACTCTTTAAGATCTTTTATCAAACAATTCAGCGCCTCTTTCATAGATTTGGTCCTTGCTCTTGTCATTGGGCCTACAATGCCTTGTAATGGGTCTTTTAGAATATTGGACTTCCATCTTTTAGCTTGGGCTCCACACTCCGTGTTTTGGTCTTCCTTTGATGCTTGATCATGCCATGCTCCTCTATCATTCCCTCCCTGCTCAAAAGGATTCGTCCTCGAATCTGCAGCATCAAAGAGAGATAAATCAGTCACATTAAATGTAGCACTTACATTACCGTAGGAGCTAGGCAAATCTATTTTATAAGCATTATCATTGATTCACTCCAAGACTTGGAAAGGGCCATCTCCTCTTGGCTGCAACTTGGACTTTCGTTGTTCTGGAAACCTCTCCTTTCGCAAGTGTATCCAAACCCAGTCTCCAGGCTGAAAGACAACCTTCCTACGACCTTTGTTAGCTTGCTTTGTATATTGCTCATTCTTTCTCTCGATGTTGGCCCTCACCTTAGCATGTAATTCCTGCACAAACTCAGCCTTTTTCTTGCCATCAAGGTTAGCTCGTTCACTAGAAGGTGAATAGCCGGTTTATATGCAAATTCAATATGAGGCAAGCAGTTGACCCAATTCTTCAAGTTCTTTTGAATTATTGCACGTAACAAGGTAGTGAGTGTTCTATTGACGACCTCAGTTTGCCCATCCGTTTGGGGATGTGCCACAGTAGAAAACAGCAACTTAGTTCCAAGCTTACTCCACAAGGTCCTTCCAAAAATGGCTAAGAAACTTTACATCCCTATCACTCACAATGGTTTTAGGCAATCCATGCAATCTAACAATTTCTTTGAAGAACAAGTCAGCAATATGCACAGCATCATTTGTTTTAGAACAAGCAATAAAATGAGCCATTTTACTAAATCTATCCACTACAACAAAGATACTATCTTTCCCAGATTGAGACCTAGGCAAGCCCAACAAAATCCATAGAAATATCTACCCAAGGTTGGGAAGGCACAGGTAGAGGGGAATATAAACCATGAGGTTGAACCTTAGACTTTGCATGCCTACATGTCACACATTTAGCACAAACAGACACAACATCTTTGCGCATACCAGGCCAATAAAAGTGTTCATGCAAAAGAGCTAATGTTTTGTCAACACCAAAGTGACCCATCAAACCATCACCATGAGTTTCTTTTACAAGCAGCTCACGCATAGAGCAATTGGGAATGCACAATTTATCTTTCTTAAAAAGAAACCCATCAGATCTATAAAAGTCATTCACCCCATGCTTTTCACAAGAAAGCCAAATTTTAGAAAAATCACAATCAGAGTCATACAACCCTTTCAATAATTCAAATCCAAGTAATCTAGCATGAAGAGAAGTGATAAGAGAATACCTCCTAGAAAGAGCATCAGCAACAACATTCTCTTTACCTTGCTTATGCTTGATCACATAAGGAAACGTCTCTATGAATTCCAACTAGCGAGCATGCCTCTTGTTAAGCTTACTTTGAGACTTTAGAAACTTCAAACTTTCATGATCAGAGTGAATAATGAACTCCTTGGGCCATAAATAATGCTGCCATGTTTCTAAAGTTCGTTTTAAAGCATAGAGTTCCTTGTCATAAGTAGAGTAATTCAAAGAAGCTCCACTTAATTTCTCACTGAAGTAGGCAATAGGCCTAGACTCTTGCATTAGAACAGCACCAATACCAATCCCAGAAGCATCACATTCAACTTCAAAAACTTTATTAAAATCAGGTAAACACAAAAGTGGTGCATTGGTTAATTTCTCTTTCAAGGTATTAAAAGCTGTTTCTTGTGTTTCACCCCATTTAAATGTCACATGCTTCTTAACAAGCTCATTTAGAGGTGCAGCAATAGTTGAAAAATCTTTGACAAACCTCCTATAGAAACTTGCTAATCCATGGAAGCTCTTGACTTCATTGGCATTCTTTGGGGTTGGCCAATCTCTTATAGCTTTCACCTTTTCCTCATCCACATGGATCCCTTGAGTACCTACAACAAAACCAAGAAACACAACAGAATCCATGCAAAAGGAGCATTTCTGAAAATTAGCATATAAGCTATTCTCCCTAAGAGTTCGAAACACCTCATGCAAGTGAATAACATGGTCATCTATTGTTCTACTATAGACAAGAATATCATCAAAGTAGACAACTACAAACTTCCCAATAAATGAACGAAAAACATGATTCATCAAGCTCATGAAAGTGCTAGGTGCATTAGTTAACCCAAAAGGCATAACTAACCACTCATACGATCCAAATTTAGTTTTAAATGCTGTTTTCCATTCATCTCCCTCTTTCATGCGAATTTGATGATAACCACTCCTTATGTCAATTTTAGAGAATAGAGTAGCACCATGCAACTCATCCAACATGTCATCTAATCTAGGAATGGGGTAGCGATACTTAACTGTTATTTTATTGATGGCTCTACAATCAATGCACATTCGCCATGAACCATCTTTCTTTGGCACTAGAAGTACTGGAACAGTACATGGGCTCAAACTTTCCCTTACAAAGCCTTTCCTCATGAGTTCATCAACTTGGCGTTGAATCTCTTTAGTTTCTTCGGGATTGGCTCTATAAGCTGGTCTATTAGGTATAGAAGCTCCAGGGATGAAATCAATCCTATGCTCAATTCCTCTTAAGGGAGGAAGCCCATCGGGAACTTCATCAGGGAATAGGTCACCAAATTCCTGCAACAAAGCCACAACACTAGAAGGCAAAGAGGGGTTAAGTTGGTTAGTAGAAAAATAAGCATCCTTGCACACAAGCACCAAGACTCGCTCACTCAATAATACTCTCTTAACCTCGCTTTTTCCAGCAAATAGACTCTCTTTCTTTTGTTCATTTTTCTCATATTCATTCCTTTTCTTTTCTTTTTTCTGTACTCTCTCTTTTTCACTCCACTCACTTTTTTTTTTTTGCATTCTTTCTCAATCCTCACTTGGTCATCATAAGCTTCTTTAGGCCTAAGAGGCTTCAATACAATGATTTTCCCATTGAAAGGTACATAATAACAATTTTTGTAACCATCATGGTGAGCTCTACTATCAAACTGCCATGGTCTTCCAAGCAAAAGATGTCCAGCAAGCATTGGGACTACATCACATAAAACTTCAGCATGGTAGTTGCCAACAGAAAAAGAAACCAAAACTTGCTTAGTGACCTTAGCTTCAGCACTATCATTCAACCATTGCAATTTATAAGGCTTAGGATGCTTCATAGTAGGTAAATCCAACTTTTCAACAAGTAAGGTACTAGCAACATTGGTAACACTACCACTATCAATAACCATGCTACATACCTTATTCTTTATGAAGCACCTAGTGTGGAAGATGAGCTCTCGCTGCTCTTGCTCTTTATCTTCCTTTGGTTGCATGTTTAGGGCTCTTCTAGCCACTAATGCTTCTCCCTTAACAGGTTCAGCTTCATCAATCTCCAATTCAGAATCAGTCACCAAAGAAGGCATGTCATCATCACTTTCATCGCTAGAATGCACACTGTCATACTCGCCATTATCTTTGAGAATCATGGCCCTCTTATTGGCACATTGGGAAGCAATATGCCCTTTTCCATGACATCTAAAACATTGAAGAGAAGAGGTTCTATCAGTAGAAGAAGTTTTAGAGTCAAGTTTCTTACCGCCATCAATCTTGGGCTTGGATTCCTCCTTGGCTTTTGGTGTGAATTTTGCAACATCTTTAGCCTTAGAATCCTTCCACTTGGATGCTGATCTAGAGTCCCTCCAACCATGAGATGAGGATTTGGAGTGTTTTTCTTTATACCGCTTCTCAACTTTGTGGCTTTATGCACTAGCTCTTCTTTATCAACAAAAGTGTACATCTCAACTTTGTCTCTAATTTCAGGCCTTAACCCATCAATGATTCTGGTCATGCTTGCTTCTTCTCCTTCTTGTACTCCAGCTCGCATTTTAAGAAGGTCAAGTTCATGCACATATTCATCTATAGTCATAGAGCCTTGGCCAAACAGTCGTAACTTTCTATTTAGCTCTCGGTAGTAGTAACTAGGGACATACTTGTTGCACATGAGTTTCTTTAGCTTTGACCATGTATGAGGTGGTCCTTTGCCCTTAAGGCGCCTTTTAAGCTGTAAATCTTCCCACCAAACAATAGCATAGTCAGAAAATTGATATGAAGCAATTTTTACCTTCTTTTCTTCTGGCCAGTCATTCATTCTGAAGATTTGCTCAAACTTCATCTCCCAATCAAGGTATGCATCTGGATTTATATTACCCTTGAAGGTAGGGTACTTGATCTTTGGGTCATAGGTGTCCAAATCACGTTTTTCAGGTCCGCTCCTATTCTTTGAGGATGAAGAACCAGATCTAATCACCTCCTCGTCACCACTACTTGCTTTGGATGCTTTTAGTTCCACTAGCTCCAACTTGAGTTTGAGAAATTCATCTCTCATGGCTCTCATGAATAGCTTAGGATCTGTGTTGAATTCTTCCATATTGGCTTCTTTGTCACTCATCTTGAAATTGAAACGTTAGTGTGATCAAAGAGAAATGAAATAGTAAGAAGGGACCTTACCACTCTACTCGCGTGTTTCACTCAAGAAATTGTAGTGTCACTCGTGTTTAACTCAAATCTGGCTTTTAAATTGATGTAATAACACTCTCGCCTTTTACCACTCAAACTTGCCTCCTATAGTATTCTTGATTGAAACTCAACAAAATCAAGAGACAATGTTAGTAAATGGTAATCTCCACAACCAGAATTGCAAGAACCAGAAAATATAAGAGATAAGAAAGGAATATGTGATAAAAGAAGAAGGATAGGTACCAAAAACATAAAAGGAAGGAAAAGAGGAGGGAAAAAAACGTAAAAAGGAAAAAAAGAAAGAAAGGAGAATATGGAAAGCTATGAATTAGAAAAGAAAGGAAAAAAAAAGGAAGAAAATATTTAGGAAAGGTGCTACCTTGAAAATAATTTAGGAAATTGGGCACCTTGCAAGAAAAGCAAATCAAGTTAGGAAGGTGAGATATGGAAGGAAGGAAGCAAATAGGAAACTTGAAGGAAAAGGAAAGAAACTCAAATTAAGCAATACGGAAAAAAAAAAAGGAAAGGAAAACAAAAAATTAGGAAACATGCAAAGAGAGGAAATAAGAACTCTTACCACCCAAGTTTAACGATTTAGGAAACTAGTTGTGACTTGTAATGGAAGCTCTTCTCAATTTTAGGAAACTCATCTTTAACATTGCAATTCTCAAATCTGCAGCTTCTCCTCTTTTCTTTTTCTTTTTTTTGAATTTTCGGATTTTTTTCCTTTTTTTTTCACAACACAACACTTTTTTTTTTTGCTTTTTTTTGGTGCACGAATTTTCTCTCTCTTTTGTTTTTTTTTTGCTACTCAAAGGAACACAGAAAGTCACAAAAAAAAACACAAATAGGAGGTGGAAAGGCGAAGAAACAAATTGATGGAAGCAAGGGACGAAGAACGAATTATAGAATTAAGAAGATGAACAAGAAAACAGAAATAATAGATAAAAGGATAGAACTTGAATTCTAGCAAACCTTAGCTCTGATACCAAATGATATATGGTACGGATACGGATCGGCTAGAAACAAGTTAGGAAACTAGACGAACGATCAAAGGTAGGACCTTAAGAGAACCTGTCTCTTACAACCCTAGCCATGGAGACACCACAAGGATGATCAGTCCTTGATACAGTCGAGTATTCCCACGAGAATACGAGGCGGCAAGCAAAGCTCACTCAAGAGAAATAAAATTCTCTAAAATTCATTCATTCAAATCTGATCCCCAATTACAAAAAACGTAGCCTTATATAGGCAGCAAAAGAACAATCTAGAATCAAAAACCCTAGGTCATAAATGCCGTAAATGTGCCTTAATGATGATTGACTATCTTGGTTGGCACCAATTAAGGCTAAAGGAAATAGGAAATTACCTTTTCTTGAAGAAAAAGGCTGCTACCTAAAAATAGGAAACTAACCTAAAATATTCTTATGCAATCTTTGACCAAAAGGCCTTATTTAATGCAAATAAAAATGGAAACTTAAAAAAACGAAATTAAACCATAACTAATACATAAAGACGCCTTCTTGATGCTTCTTGAATATTCTTGGACGTCACTTATGCTCCTCCTCCAAGGCACATGCTTGTCACATGGTATTTTGAGTGAATTCTTCAATCTGGACTACACATGGGCCTTGTACATCATCTTGTTTGGCTTCTAGCAATGTAATCACCATGTTTGGACCCTTGATGGGCTGATTGAGGGATGCTTCTTCCAAATAAATGGGCTCTAACTCTTTAAGATCTTTTATCAAACAATTCAGCGCCTCTTTCATAGATTTGGTCCTTGCTCTTGTCATTGGGCCTACAATGCCTTGTAATGGGTCTTTTAGAATATTGGACTTCCATCTTTTAGCTTGGGCTCCACACTCCGTGTTTTGGTCTTCCTTTGATGCTTGATCATGCCATGCTCCTCTATCAGCATCCCTCTCTTGTTCCTAGCGAGCTTGTGCCGCCCTCATCTCTTTTATGGTCTTTTACTGTTGCTCAAGATGATCTAAAATTAATTGTAGTAGGTCGGGAGGTACCCTTGCATCCTGAACTGGGGTTCTCTCTGGAGAAGGGTTTTGTTGAGTTCTAACCATCGTTTTTAACTAAATGGATAGCATAGCAAAGGAACAAGAAGTAAACTTCATGCTTGGATCTCATTTAACAAAATGTTCAACATCCAACACTTAGACATAAACCAAAGCAGCAAGTTCAGAACATACATATGAAAGCAAACAACACAATAACCAAGTGTCGCTAGCCTAACCTACTACGATTAGCTGTAACAAAACAAGTCCTATGTTAGTATTACAAGGATTCGACTGTCTAAAAATAGTGAATCTTAACAAAGTTTTCAAGGCTCTAGATGTAATCCTTAACACCTAATCTCACTATCTGATTCAAGTGACAGAACTCACATACCCATAAGGGTAAATATAGGAGCATGTCTGTCATTGTATAGACCCAGTCCTTGGTGTCTAGATAAGGGTTGCCCGATCTATGGGTCTGATATAACATCTTTACTCCCTAAAGGTAATCTAGGTAAATGTTCAGGTCTTGCTGATCCTTAATTTTCTTGATATGATGATCTAAGAATTCCAACTTCTCTCTCAGCTGATCCTGACTACAAATCTTAGGCTCTATTGGAAGAGGGATAGGTACTGTAGGTGTCGAGGGTATCACTGGCTTGGTACTAGGTCCGGGGATGTCACTTGGGTGCATACTTAGGGTAATAGGCTATCTGCGAGACTAAACGTAAAGACTAAGGTCCACTGGTTCTTGATACAAACTAGTTACGGGATCCACCAGGTCACCGAGTCCAGGAAGGTTCATCAAATCCTCAATAGTAACCCCTAAAAGGTTAGTCCAATGCTCTGGATAATTGTTGGACCCTTTTTGTTGAGTATCCTAGGCTAGCAGTCCCTATAGTCCATCCTACCAGATCCTCTTTTGTGAGATTAATTACGTTATCATCCCAATCATTGATCGACTTCTCAGATCTACCGTCCCAATCCATTGTGTTTTTCATTTCAATCCCTGCAAAGGTTTGTCAGTTTCTCCTTAACCAACCCTGATATCTAAAGATAAACTTAAGCAGAGCGTTCTATCCTATGCTAGAACCTCTGCTCTGATACAAAAATATTATATCTTACTATCAGATCGACTTAGGGTTTAATCAAAACCATTTTAGACTACATTGGATGGCCTTGGGCTCAAAGTTTTCTAAAAAATACTGATTTCAGATTTTTATTGTTCATTTGGTAAAAATCCAATTTTCTAGTCCAATTTCGAAAAATCATAACTTAATCCAAAAAAATCAAAATAAAGTGGTTCAAAATTCTATAGAAAGCTTTTTAAATGCTCTTTTGTGAAAAAATAATCTTGTGAACCAATTCCATTTGAAAAAGTGTTAGGTTTTTGTGAAAGTCACCTCTATCCTTTTGGTAAAAATCCTTTTTCCAGATTCTGGACCTTAGTAGTTGGCCATTTTTAACGTGTTATCTATCAAAATACAGCTTAGAACGTGATCTACAATCATACCAAATTTTGTAATTTAATGCATTTTAGAACTTAGTCAAAATGATGGTCAAAGTTGGTGGTGTACTTAGGTTTACAGCATTATACAGCATAATATTTACATAAACAAAAGTCCATGAATTTTTATGGTTTGGCATAATAATTAACCTTAAATCTGCAGCTTACCCTTGGATGATTCTTAACCCTAAAAATTCCTCCTTGACTCATTCCTACATGATTTCTCATGTAGATTCCAAATATCTACTTGGATTTAAGAAAAGGAACTTCCTTCTACCAGTTTTCTCTTAACTGAACCAAATAGGGTTTATTATCCAAAAATTACAACTTTGATTTTAATGCTTCCAACACTTATTCTTTAGGTTTATCCTACACCATTTTCCATTTTGAACACAATGGAAGCATCAAAACATTGAAAAACTCATCCTAGGGTTTAGCTATGGTCTTGGCCAAAATGTCCCTCTTGAAAAACAACAAGGAAATCACTTCAAAAAGAACCTACAATCATTTGAAACCACTAGGAAAAGCTATGCTTTGAAGTTTTCTATCAAGTTTTAACAACCAAACTTCCTTCTGTCCATAAAAATCAATTCAGCCAACACAAGAAAAAGGGAAAAACCAAAAATTTTAACCATATAACTCAAGCAAACAAGGTAAGGAACAACTTGGAACCAAAAATAACCTTGAAGCTTGGTTGGGTGATCAAAGTTGGTGCCTTTCCTCTTGGTTCCTCTTCAGACTCTCTCTTGCTCTCACTTTCACTCTCTTAGCCGGAACAAATCTGGAATTCTTAGGGAAGAAGAGGTCATTTAATGTGCACAAAATATCCTAACCACCTCCTTAAATGAAGATACAAGTGTCATTACCCCCTTACTCTTGCTTTCTCTTTCTTAATTAATTAAATCCAAACTAATTAATTACCAAAAGTCAAAATCCTCTCCATTTGAGGTGCGACATTTGGCAAACTCAAATCTGCTCCATTAGAGGCTTGACACATGGCAAAATGTGAGCCATTTGAAGTGCAAGACTCTAGTCTTCACTTTATCAATGCACTTTGACTCCAGGTTTAATTTCTTTTCTAGAATTACAGTACTATGACCTTGTAATTATTTTTTGTTAGATCCATAATTTATTCTTCTCATTTTTTCCCAAAATGTCCTCTTTGTCTCAAAATTAAATTCTCAATAATTAAATAAAAAGGAGAACTAATTTCCTTCTCTTTAGTGATTCTTCCACTTTTTAAAGGAATTAGGAAAAATCTTGGATATCTGAGAGTCTCCTTTTAATTCCATAATCTCTTATAGTTCCTTGAGACATCATAGAAATTTTCTTAGAATTTTTCTTGCCTTAGATACATTTATTTGAAATTTTCCAAATAAAATCCCTTAAATTGGCCTACATTAACCTTAAATTCCTTTGTAATTTCTCTAAGGGTAATTTGGTCATAAAACCAATTATATAATCTCATATAATTCTCAAAGGATATTATCCTTATTTTTCCTTAATTTTCTAAGGATTGGAAATGTTTTTCCATGGTTATCTTTGACGAATTTTCCTTAATTAGTCAAACCTTCACATTTAACTTGGAAAATCATAATAAATATTTTTCACTACAATTCTTCTATTTCTCCTTTTCCTTTTTGGCCCTTAACTGTTTAGGGATATTCCTTATCTCTAATTGCCATATTACCGGATATGACATAAATGGGGTATTGTAAGTGGAAGATTGATCACAGAAGGGATGATATACGAAGAACTACAAAGAATGGCAGCAGATGATGTTTGGTCAGGGAGTGGTCAATATAAAATGAAGTACACCATTAGATTTGACACAGGAACATTTTTTGACTTTGTCGATAATATCGGAGTTGGCCAATTAATTGAGTATAATGATAACAGTGGGCATGTTTATATATCCAACAATGAAAAAGAGTTGAGACAAGCGTCATAGTTGGAGAGTGCACAAGAGTAAGTTGTTTTTAATTGGAATTATTAAGATTTTGGTATAATTTTAAAGAATTGAATTGTAAAACTCACAACTTGTATTTATGTATGCAGAATAGATGATTTGGTTGGGCCTTCATTTGTAAGATCAGTATCTCCAAGTGTATTCGATCAGGACATGGGTAACCTGGAGTACACATCTCCAACAGAAGATGTGGCAACACCAATAGGGATTAAAAGATGTAACATCCCAACTTTTGGGCCTAGAAGTACCAGAAATAGCCTGAATTGGATAGGCTACTAGACTCCTTTTGAGCAGAAGTCCCAAAGATGAGAAAAGAAGTCGAAGTAGTTTCAAGGACTAAACTGCAAAGTAAAAATTTTCAGGGGCTCAAGTATAATCAAGGCTAGAGGCTCCAATAAAGTCTTAAGAGCCCAGAAAGAGAAAAGAGAATAGAAACAGGTCAAGGGTTAAGTTAGAAACCTCAAAGAAAGGATTGTATGAAGTTAAGTCCAAGCAGAGACTAAATTGTAAATTCAGAAAGTTATAACCAACAGGGGTAAAAATGGAATAGTATACAGAGAATTCCAAGAAAATTTCAGAAAATGGAAAATAATATTCTAAGGCTCTTCTATGAAAAGAAAAGATCAAAATACCCCTGAGATAGCTTAAATAGAATTTGAGGTTATGGCTGGTAAAAAGTATACCGTTTGCGGTAATTATTTGAAATAGCAAGAGACCTAAAAAATGTATACAAAAATGAGATTAAATGGTTGAAAGGTTGTACTAATTTATAAAATTAGTCTCGCAACCAAAAGGCCAGTGGAATGACTTTAATAAATTAAAAGCCGTTTATGCTGATAAAATGATATTTTAGTAAATGAATTTTATGTAAGGCTTAAAGAGAGTGTCGTGGCCTGGGAAAATTTATAGGTATTCTCTAGAATAAAAGGAAAATTATGGAGTAGACAAAAGAATTTTTTGAGATCCGGAAGGCCGTCAAGAAAGCTGGAGAAACGTGGGCCAAGTAAATTAAGAGGAAACTTAGGGAACAAGTTTGATCTAATGGCTAGGATCTAATCTCCCTTTTCCTCCACCACTTTTGTGACACCTAGCACCTTCTAGAACAATGAGGTAAGGATGATGCAATGATGATGTAAAAGTCAACTTAGAGTTCTAAAATTGCCCTTACTCTTTCTATTAGCCACCAAAGGCATTTTGGTCCATTCAAGCCAAAGTTTTGGCTATAAATATCTCACCTTGGAAGAGCATTTTGGCAGCCATTTGTAGAGGGAAAACTCTGCCAAAATTTAGTGAGAAAAACGTGGGGGTGAAGGCCAAGAAGAAGGAACAAGATTTAAGCTTCAAGATCAAGGCATGGGATGGTTTTAGCATCTGCCTTGATGCCTATTTCGAATAACTTACTCTTTGTATCTGATTCTAAAATTTGGCATGATTAAAATACACTCTGTAAGCTTTAAATCCATAGGTAGAATACTTCATTTGGATATATGTGTACGATTTATGATGATTTTTCAAAGTTAGGGTTTGAAATCTGGAAACAATATTTAACGTTTGGAAGAGTGTCGAATTCTATACAATTCTGGTACTGTTCAGAATAGAATTGGTTCCTGAAACTATTTTTTCTTTAAAGACAACTTAAGGAGCTTTCATTGAGACTTAGAATCACTCAATTTTGATTTTTCTAGAATTAATTATGAATTTTAAAATTTGAGCAAAAATTTTGGAAGTTTTGTGTAAACAGTATCGTGAAGAAAAATTTTCAGATTTGATCTTCTTGAATCTAAGGCCATCTAAAGTGGTCCTAATTGACAAGAAATGGATCTTGAGAATGGAAATGATGAGATTTATGTTAGAAAACCCTAAAACCAAGAGAAAGGGTTGAGGTTTAAGAGAGCTAGTTTTGAACATTATGTAATCTCTTGGTCCTAATAGATTATGTGATCATTATGACTATATTTAGGACCTTGGAACATCCAAGAGAATATTTGGTGATGTTGACCGAATGCCCACATGGTTGGAAAGTCAAGGAAATCAAAGGAAAAGTAAGAGGAAAGCTTGAGGTGCAAGGTAGTGAACTTACCAATTATCATTGCTTGATGTTGTATGCTTGTGTGTTGCTGTATACATGTTATTTGAATGTTATTGTGACATGTTTTAGCTACTGTAATTGCTATTCATGATGAGGAGATTATGTCTCCATGGCCATGCATCAAGAAGTTAGCTTTGAGCATGCTAATATGTCACTAATTAACAAGAGAATAAACAAGTTGCGTGTAGTGCATTAGCATCCATCTAGCATGATTAATATGGTATTGTTTGTCACTGAGATTCTCCCGAATCTCACCCCTCTCTAACCAACCATTTAGGTCAATCATCAATGGGCAATAATGGCATGAGAAGCAATGAGAAGAAAGTGGAGAATTGTTCATGTTAATGAATGATATTATTATTCAATGTATAATTCTTCTATTATGTAATTTATGTTGTGAATGCCAATGATGCCACGTATTTAATTATAATGCTTATGACATGTATAGAAATGTATGAGCATGAACGGGAAAGAGTAAGCCCATGGTATGTATGCCAAAGAAATAAAAAGAATTAAAGTAAAGAGATGTTAAAGGATAAAACATAGGTCCTGGAGCAGTGAGTTTGTAACTCCAGTTTAACCTATCAAACGAATGAGTTAAGCCACAAGATTTGGCAGACTTATAGTACACATCCCAAACTTTAAAATGAGAGGTAGATCACCTCAATTGGATGTGTACACAAGGAGATATGAATTTCCAAAATTGAGGCACATAATCTGAAAATTTCAGATTTTTCAAAATGAATAGTAATATTTATTCATTAAACTGTATGAATTGGATAAGGATAAGTCCAATTAGATTTTTTTCCTTAAATAGCATTGAAAAATCTTTGTGCATAATTTTAGAACACCTCAATACGATTTTTATGAAATTAGTTATGAATTTTTGAAATTGGACCTGTAATCTGGAACTTAAACAGTGAATAGTAACTCGAGTAATTATGTTGAAATTTTAAATCAACAGGCTTGTGTCATGATCTGCTTGAATTATAACACTTATGAATGCGTGTTCTGAGGGGTTAAAGGTAGAACGTTTCAAAAGAAGGGGAAGACAGTCAAACATTGGAAATCTAGGTGCGAAAATGTTGCCATCCCTAATGCCGGTGATGAATTTTGCAAAGTGGATAGATCTGTTGATTTCAAAAGGTCAAACTTTTGTTAATGCACATTTCAGAGAAGTATTATATAAGTATAGCCTGGCACACAAGTTTATATACCTATTTATGAATAATGATAAGCATACGATTATTGTCAAGTGTTGTGTGGATGGTTGTCTATGGCAAGTTTTCAGCATATGGTGTAGATAAGAAGCAAAAATTCCTAATTGTAAGAAGATTTGATAATGAACACTTGTACTATGTGCAAGACAACTTAGTTGTTCCCCACAAGAAGAAGTATGGACTTATTTCAGGAGTGATTGTAGATGAGTTGAGTTCCAGTATAGATAAATATCCCAATGAAATTAAACAGGATCTGGAGAGAGAGTATGGGTTGAGCCTCAACTACCAACAAGCATACAGGGTGAGAAAGAAAGCACTTGCACAGATTCATGGTTATCCAGAGAATTCTTATATGGATATGTGAAAGGTTAAAACAAACTGATCTAGAGACTATAGCAAAGTGGGTTACATCATCAGATAATAGATTTCAAGCTATATTTATTACATATGGCTACTATATAAAAGGGTTTTTAGAAGGTGGTAGACTCATACTATATGTGGATGGATGCCACTTGAGTGGTTCGTACAAAGGGACTTGTTGGAGCACAAGCCTATGATGCAGACAACAAGTTATTTCCACTTGCATATGCAATTGTGAGGGGTGAGACTTTCAAGGAGTGGGCATGGTTCTTGGGTAACATAAAGGATATTACTGGATCATTGCAATCAGTAATAGTTTCAGATAGGCACAACTCAATCAAAAGTGCAGTGCAAGCTGTGTTTGGAGGAGGATCAGCATGCTTTTTGTTATCGTCATTTAAAAGCGAATTACAGTGCAGAGTTCTTAAAAATAACAAGGGAAAGAGGAAGACCAATGGATAAATAAAGAAAGTTGTTCTGAAATTACTTGATTCAATTGCATATGCAAGACTGGATAGGGACTTTGATCGTAGTTTGGAGAAGCTAATGGGATTTTGTCCAAAATTAGGAGAATGGCTGCAAAGGAATAGAGACATTAAACATTGGGCAGAAAGAAAATTTCCTTACAATAGGTGGGATAATATCACGACAAACCTGGCTAAATCCTTCCATGCCTAGATTGTTCATGAGAAAAAGCACAACATTGCTGCCTTGATATATGAGTATAGGGAAAAATTAGCAAATAAGATGTATTGGAGCAAACTGGTGATGACCAATTGGACCAATGGTATGGGACCAAATATAGAGAAAAAATTGATGGATCATGTAGCTAGATCGGAAAGAATGGATATACAAGATCATGGAATAAACACATTGAGGGTCAGGTGGGGAAACATAAATGTTCGGGTAAATCTGATATTACGTGAATGCACTTGCAAAGGTTGGCAAATGTCAGAACTGCCATGCCTACATGCATGTGCCACAATCAAGAAGGTATATGGAAATATATATGCATATGTGGATGATTGTTTTTTACTCGCAGCTTAAGAAAAAATTTATAATAGACTTATGATCCCAGTTGAGACACACGACATTCCTAGGCCAAATTCCTTTCGGTATGAAGAATACTTGTCAACTACCTTTCTACAACCATCAATGACTACTCGGTGCCTTGGAAGGCCTAGAGTTATGAGAATTGAGTCACAATTTCAGGAAAGTGTATTATTGCTCAAGATGTGGTGAAGGTGGTCACACCAGAAAGACTTGCAATAACCCAAACCCTATGTGACTTTATTGCTGACAATAGTATTATTTTAGTTTAATATACAGCTAACTTTGTACATGAATGAACCCCAATATGTAATTTTTTAGATAGGGTGGGGAAGTAGCTAAGACAACCCATGTAGCTAAGACAATAGTATTATTTTGTATAGTGACATGATAGTTGAAATATTTCAGGACGGTACTTGATGACAAGGTATCCCAAGTACTGTACTGAATTGGCTCTGGTTACACTGTAAATGTATGGAAGATGTTGCCTACTTGTGAGTGGATGTATTTATGTTGTTAGTTAGTGTATTCCTGTTACACATTCTCTAATTTGTGTTGTTAACTACATAAAATGTAATACCATTCCGTTACCCCAGTAAGCAAATAAAGGCATTTGTGCAAAGTTGGGGTTATGAATACACGAGTCGCTATTGTTAATAACCTAAATCCAGTTGCAAATTTGTTAAGCACTGTCGTGAACTTTGGGGTTAGACTAAATAGAGAATGAAGGCATTTGTGCAAAAAAAAAGGGTGCTGTGAATACATGAGTCTCTGTTATGAATAACCTTATTCTAATTGCAAATTGGTTAATTAGTGTTGTCAACTCTAGGATCAGACTAGGGAGAGAATGAAGGCATTTAGGCAAAAAAGTGTGTTGCGAATACATGAGTCTCTGTTGTGAATAACCTTATTCCCATTACAAATTGGTTAATTGGTGTTGTTAGCTCTGGGGTCAGACTAGACAGAGAATGAAGGCATTTGTGCAAAAAAAGGGTACTGTGAATACGAGAGTCTCTGTTGTGAATAACCTTATTCCAATTGCAAATGGGTTAATTAGTGTTGTCAACTTTGGGGTTAGACTTGTAGAAAATGAAAGTATTTGTGCAAAATGGGTGTTGCAAATACACGAGTCCTAATTGTTAATAATCTAAATCTAGTTGCAAATTTGTTATTAGTGTTGTGAAATGTGGGGCTAGACTTGTACAAAATGAAGGCATTTGTGCAAAAATGGGAGTTGTGAATACACGAGTCCCAGTTGTTAATAATCTAAATCCAGTCGCAAATTTGTTAATTGGTGTTATGAACTATGGGGCCAGACTTGTACAAAATGAAGACATTTGTGCAAAAATAGGAGTTACGAATACACGAGTCCCAGTTATTAATAATCTAAATGCAGTTGCAAATTTGTTAGTTGGTGTTGTGAATTGTGGGGTCAGACTTGTACAAAATGAAGGCATTTGTGAAAAAATAGGGAGTTGTAAATACACAAGTCCCAGTTGTTAATAATCTAAATCCGGTTACAAATTTGTTAACCGAGTAGTAAACCTTATGTAAGAGTAGATACAAAATGGTTAATGAGGACAGAGTTGGGGTTGCAAATACACGAGTCCTTGTTGTGCATATTTATAATTCTAGTTGCAAATTGTCTAAACCTGGGTATTCACGCACATGACAGTCTATAGCTTGATAGTTGTTATACTAGGTAAAACCCACTTGTGAAAACATGAGTCCCTATTGCAAACTGAACTATTATTGTTGCAAATTCCCTCTCTCTTAATTAAGTAATTCCAAATGTAATTAATTTCCAAAAGTCAAGATCCTTCTCATTTAAGGCTTGACACTTGACAACTTTAAATACTCTCTATTAGGGGCTTGACACATGGCAAAATATGGGCCAAGTAAAGTGCATGACTCTAGTTTTCACTTTATTGGTACACTTTTACTCCAAGTTTAATTTCTTCTCTATAATTATAGTACTATAGCCTCTTGTTAGACCATAATTTATTCTCCTCATTTTTCTCTTCCCAAAATTTCCTCTTTAACTCAATCTCAATTTCCCATTAATTAAATAAAAAGGAGAGCTATTTTGCTTTTCATTAATAATTTTTCCACTTGTCAAAAGAATTAGAAAGAATCTTGGATATTTGAGGGTCTCTTTTTAATTTCATAATCTCTTATAATCTCTTTAACATCATAGGAATTTTCTTGGAATTTTATTCTCCTTACGAGTATTTATTTGGAATTTTCCAAACTAAAGGCCTTAAATTAGCCTAAATCGCCTTTAAATTCCTTTGTAATTTTTCTAAGGGTAATTTGGTCATAAAACCAATTATGCATGCTCATATAATTCTCAAGAAATATTATCCTTATTATTCCTTAATTTTCTGAGCCTTGAAAGTATTTTTTCATAATTATTTCCAATAAAATTCTTCTATTTCTCCTTATCATTTTTTGCCCTTAAATGTTCAGGAATATCCTTATTCCTAATTACCATATTACTGGATGTGACATCAGGAACCTTTTAAAGGTGTATGATGGCTATATTCAGTGACTTATTAGAGCAGAACGTGGAGGTTTTTATGGATGATTTTACCATCTATGGTAGAAATTTTGATGAATGTTTACTTAATCTTAAGTATGCTTTAGCAAGATGTGTGGAGAAAAATCCGGTTTTAAATTTTGAAAAAGATCACTTCATGGTAGATAGGGGGATTGTTTTTGGTTACCTCATCTATGAAAAATGGATTGAGGTTGACAGAGCTAAGATAGAGATTATTTCATCCCTTCCCTATCCTACTTGTGTGAAGGATTTAAGATCTCTTCTAGGGCATACGAAGTTCTATAGGCGTTTTATTAAAGCTTTTAGTAAAATTGCCTTGCCCCTCTCTACTTTGCTTAAGAAAGACTATGATTTTATGTTTGATAATGCATGTAGGAATGCCTTTGACACTTTGAAATATATGCTAACCACATCTCCTATATTTGTTGCTCCTAATTGTGATTTATACTTTAAATTGTCTTGTGATGCTCCTGTAGGTGCTATGCTTGGTCAAAAAGAGGATAAAGCCTCTAGAGTGATTGCTTATGCTTCAAAGACACTTAACACAGTTCAAGTGAATTACACTACCATAGAGAAGGAGCTATTTGCCATAGTCTTTGCACCTGAAAGTTTAGACAGTATATTATTAACTCTCATGTGGTTGTGTATACAGATCATGTAGTTGTGAGGTACTCATTCAAGAATCTTCAATCCAAACCAAGATTGCTAAGATGGGCGCTTTTGCTACAAGAGTTTGATATAGAGATTAAAGATCGTGCTGGAGCAGAAAACCATGTAGCAGACCATCTTAGTGGACTTCCAGCTAATATCATGGGAGTTGACTCTTCCCATATCGTTGTTGATGCTTTTTCTGATGCTCCTTTGCTTGCCTTGGCTGTACAAGAACCTTGCTACTCTAATATTGTGAATTATCTTGTTTCTAATGTTATTCCTCCTTCGATGTCTCCAGTTTAGGTCAAGAACCTTCAGAGGATGTGAGATATTATACATGGGATACACCTATTCTTTGGCAGCAATGTAGTGATCAAATTGTTTGGCAATGTTTCCTCAATGATGAGATTAACTCTATCCTTACTTTTGTCCATTCTTTATCTTGTGGGCGGCATTTTAGTGGGAACAAAATTACTATGAGAGTATTAGAGTATGGTTTTTATTAGCCTACCTTGTTTAGAGATGCTCATGATTACTGTCAAGCTTGTGATATATTTCAAGGGTTTGGGAGTTTGGATAGGAGGTATGAAATACCTATGAGGCCTATGCATTTTTGTGAAATATTTGATGTTTGGGGCATGAATTTTATAGGACTCTTTCCCCCTTCTTTTGGATTTTCTTACACCTTGTTGTAAATTATGTCTCTAGGCGGGTAGAGGTAGTGCCAACTAGGATAATGATGCAGTTACAGTTGCCAAATTCTTACGTTCTTATATTTTTTTACAGGTATGGTGTTCTGAGGGCAATCATTAATGACCAAGGCAAACATTCTTGCAATAGGGTCATCAAGTCTCTGTCTGCGAAGTATGGAGTACCACGCAAGCTTGCTTCACCATATCACCCACAAACAAATGGATTGGCTAAGTCTTTAATCAGGAAGTCAAGAAGATTCTTGAGAAGATTGTGAGACCTAATAAGAAAATTGGACTGAAAGACTACAAGAAGCTTTTTGGGCCTATCACACTGCATTTAAGACTCCGATTGGGATGTCACCTTTCCGATTGATCTATGGCAAGTCTTGCTATCTTCCTATAGAGATCCAATACAAGTCTTATTGGGCTATTAATGCATATAATGGAGATTTAGAGTCTTCACTCACTAATAGGAGGATGCAACTATAAGAGTTAGAAGAGATGCGACTTGAGGTTTATGAAAATGCTTTAATTTACAATGACAAGAAGATTCTGAGGAAGAAGTTCCATATAGGTGAGAAGGTCTTGATGTTTAAGCCTGGACTGAAGATAATGTTGGGTAAGTTTGTGATAAGATGGGATGGTCCCTTTATCATCACCAAAGTGAAACGTCCTTCCTATAACCTCTCAGAGTACACATTAGTAAGCATTATGGTTTAAGTGGATCACGACACAAGCCCGTGGATTTAAAATTTTAACATAATTACTTGGGTTACTATTCACTATTCAAATTCCAGATTACAGGCCCAACTTCAAAAATTCATAACTAATTCCATAAAAATCGTATTGAGGTGTTCTAAAATTCTACATAAAGATCTTTCAATGATATTTAAGGAAAAAATATCATAGTAGACTTATCTTTGGCCAATTCATACAGTTTATTCAATAAATTTACTGTTTATTTGGTAAAATCTGAAACTTTCATATTCTGTGCCTCAACTTTGGAAATTCGTATCTCCTTGTATACACATCCAATTGAGGTGAGATATTTCTTATTTTAAAGCTTAGGATGTGTACTATAAAATCTTATGGCTTAACTCATTGATTTGATAGGTCAAACTGGAGTTACAAACCCACTGGCCTAGGACATAGGTGTTATCCCTTAACCACTCTTTACTTTAATTCTTTTTATTTCTTTGGTATACATACCATGGGCTTGCTCTTTCCCATTCATTCTCACATATTTGCATTCATGCCATAAACATTATAATTAAATACATGGCATCATTGGTATCCATGATATAATTTACAAAATAGGAGAATTATACATTGAACATTAACCTTATTCATTAACATGAATAATTCTCCATTTTCTTCTCCTAGCTTCCCAGGCCATTATTGCCCATCACTGATTGATCTAAATGGTTGGTTAGGGAGGAGTGAGATTCAGGAGAATCTCAGTAACAAACATTACTACATAAATGCACAAGATGAATGCTAATGTATGGTATGTAGTTTTTCATAAACTTAAGTTAGTGACATGCCATCATGCTTTATGCTTGGTATAAAAATGCATGGCCATGGAAACATATTAAAAACAACATTTCTAGTAATAATCATCATGTCACAACATCATTCAAACATCAATAAAACAAATCAACACATAAGCATACCACATCAAGCACATAAAGGGTAAGTTCACTACCTTGTACTTCAAGCTTTCCTCTTGCTTTTCCTTTGACTCCCTTTACTTCCCAACCATAATAGCTTTCAGTCAACATCATGAAACATCTTCTTGGATGTTCCAAGGTCCTAAACAAAACCATGATAATCATACAAGCCATTAGGACTACTAGATTACATAAAGTTCAAGACTAGCTCTCTTAAACTTAACCTCTTTCTCTTAATTTTTATATTAATGTTTTAGCTTTGTAAAAATTATTCTCTTAGGCCAATCCTACACAATTTTGTCCAAAGAATCTAAAAATGAGCTTAGATTAATGAAAAATCTAACTCCTTCCCTTCCAAACAGCTTTGGCTGAAAAGTACCCTTAGTCATTAAATCATGAAATCTTTCAAACAACAACTCAAAACCACTTGAATCAACCTTGAATCAATGTGTTCTAACTAGGTTTAAAATCAAAACCTCCACCCCCTAACCTTACACATTTCGGCCAGCAACATAAAACATGGCAAGAGTCTCCCCTAGGTTTGTCTAAAAATCAAGTCTTGCAAGAGGGGGAGGGTTCTATTTATAGCCAAACTTTGGCTTGTATGGACTAAAATGCCCCTCAAGTTCATTCAAATATTAAGGGTGAGGTGTCAACTTGTGAAGGCATCTTGAACCATTTTTCATCCTTAAAATAATTCCAAATGAACTTGATATTCAAATTCAAAATCCTCTTCATAGGGAGCTTGACAAGTGGCACAATCTAGGCCAAGTAAAAAGCAAGTGTACCTTTACACTTTATCAGTGTACTTTATTGGTTTATTCTCTTAGTTTCGGTCTCCTGGAGTACTGATATATTTGTCACCTTACTTTTGTCTTATTCCACTACCTCTTCTCTCTTAATTAATGCCTTCACATGTGACATGATTGCCTTACATGATGCATTAATGAGTCATCATGACTTTTATCTTATCCTTAGATATTTTCCTCAATTTACTTGGCTCTCATTTTTTGGGGTTTCTTTCTCACTTTCTGGAGCTTAGAAAATTCTCCTGTCTACTGTAAAAATTCCTTTTATCTTTAGAGAAAATTTATAAATTTTCTCAGGCAATAACACTTCCATTAAGCCTTGCGTAAAAATCATTTACCAAAACATCCCTTTTATTAGCACAATTGGCTTTTCATTTTATTAAAGCCATTTCATTGGCCTTTTGGTTGCAAGACTAGTTTTATAGATTACTACACCTTTCAACCATTTAACCTCATTTTTGTGTGCATTTTTTAGGTCTCTTGCTATTTTAAATAATTACCTCAAACAGTATACTTTTTACCGGCCATAACCTTATAAATTCCATGAAATGAGGGGACGTACAAACCGGATAGAATCAAGTATAGGAATGGAATGAGACCCCCAAGAGAACCTGCCTCTAGTAACCCCAAACACAAGGAATCAGACGGTTGATCGAGGTAGGACCTTAAGAGAACCCATCTCTTACAACCCTAGCCATGAAGACACCACAAGGTTGATCAATCCCTTGATATTGTCGAGTATTCTCACAAGAATACAAGGATGCAAGCAAAGCTCACACTGAGAGAAATAAACTCAATTCTTATTCATCTAAATGTGCCTTCAATTACAAAAACGTAGCCTATATATAGGCAACAATAGAACACTCTAGAATCAGCATCTTAAGACATAAATGCTAGGGATGACGCCTCATTAATGATTATTTGACTATGGGAGACACCATTTATTACATAGAAATAAAAGGAAATAACTTAAACTTCAAGAACAAGTCTGCTGTTTAAAAATAAGAAAGTAGATCAAAACATGATCTTCTAGAACACTCCTTGACCTAAAAACGAATTTAAATTATAATCAATTCATAACGATGCCTTCTTGATCCTTCTTGAAGATTCTTGGATGTCACTTATGATCCTTGTCTAAGGCACATGCTTGTCACATGGTATTTCAAGTGAATTCTTCAATCTGAACCCCACATGTGATATAAGGAACGGATACGGATCGGCTAGAAACAAGTTAGGAAACTAGACGAACGATTGAAGGTAGGACCTTAAGAGAACCTGTCTCTTACAACCCTAGCCATGGAGACACCACAAGGATGATCAGTCCTTGATACAATCGAGTATTCTCACGAGAATACGAGGCGGCAAGCAAAGCTCACTCAAGAGAAATAAAATCCTCTAAAATTCATTCATTCAAATCTGATCCCCAATTACAAAAAACGTAGCCTTATATAGGCAACAAAAGAACAATCTAGAATCAAAAAACCCTAGGTCATAAATGCCATAAATGTGCCTTAATGATGATTGACTATCTTGGTTGGCACCAATTAAGGCTAAAGGAAATAGGAAATTACCTTTTCTTGAAGGAAAAGGCTTCTACCTAAAAATAGGAAACTAACCTAAAATATTCTTATGCAATCTTTGACCAAAAGGCCTTATTTAATGCAAATAAAAATGGAAACTTAAAAAAAAACGAAATTAAACCATAACTAATACATAAAGACGCCTTCTTGATGCTTCTTGAATATTCTTGGACGTCACTTATGCTCCTCCTCCAAGGCACATGCTTGTCACATGGTATTTTGAGTGAATTCTTCAATCTGGACTACACATGGGCCTTGTACATCATCTTGTTTGGCTTCTAGCAATGTAATCACTATGTTTGGACCCTTGATGGGCTGATTGAGGGATGCTTCTTCCAAATAAATGGGCTCTAACTCTTTAAGATCTTTTATCAAACAATTCAGTGCCTCTTGCATAGATTTGGTCCTTGCTCTTGTCATTGGGCCTATAATGCCTTGTAATGGGTCTTTTAGAATATTAGACTTCCATCTTTTAGCTTGGGCTCCACGCTCCGTGTTTTGGTCTTCCTTTGATGCTTGATCATGCCATGCTCCTTTATATCAT
This sequence comes from Neltuma alba, assembly GCF_004799145.2. Taxonomy (NCBI): domain Eukaryota; kingdom Viridiplantae; phylum Streptophyta; class Magnoliopsida; order Fabales; family Fabaceae; genus Neltuma; species Neltuma alba. Next base: position 41,110 of record NW_021635198.1, read on the forward strand.
GCTTGTTGGGCTTCTAGCAATGTGATCACTATTTTTAGACTCCTTTTAGGCTCATTAAAATGTGCTTCTTTCAAATAAATGGGCTCCAACTCTTTTAGCTCTCTTATTAGACAATTTAGGGCTTCCTTCATAGCTTTGGTCCTTGCTCTTTTTATTGGGCCTCTAATGCCTTGTAATGGATCTTTTGGAATGTTGGACTTCTTTGTTTGGGCTCCTTGCCCGTGCTCTTGATCACACCATGCTCCTCCATCATTCCATTTAAGCTGTCTCATGGGTATTTTCATCATTTCTCTTCACAAAAGAGTCTTAGAATATTATTTCCCATTTTTTGGGATTTTCTTGGAAATTTTCTGTATACTTTTCATTTTTACCCCTAATGGCCGTAACTTCCTCAATTTACGGTTTTACCCCTGCTTGGGCTCAACCTTATAAAACCATCTCTTTGAGGCTTCTAACTTAACCTTTAGCCTGTAGCTAGCCTCTTTTCTCTTTTTGGGCCTTGAGACTTTACTGGAGCCTCTAGCTTTGGTTATACATCATCCTCTGAAAACTTTTACTTTGCAGTTTAGTCCCTAAAACTGCTTTGACTTCCTTTTTCATTTTTGGGACTTTTGCTAAAAGGGGTCTAGTAACTTATCCAATTCAGGTCATTTCTAGTATTTCTAGGCCTAAAAGTTGGGGTGTTGCACAAAGTCCACCCATTTGGCATGGTGGAGCTAGTAAATGAGATAATCGGTACCATTTCACAACTCAATAGTCATCTACTCAACCACTACCATGAGAACTAAAGGCCAACCTAATTACACGATTATTCCCTTTCATCTTTCTCCTTTTATTTTGAGTGATTTTCTGGTATATTTGTTGCTATGCTGATAGTTAAGATTAAGTGTGGGGAAGGAACCCATCTAGTAGAATTTATAGCTGTTAATTGTTTTCTGCATTCTTTTTACTTGGTAGTTTATTCATTTACCTTCTACTTCTTCCTTGTCTGATAGCATACAATATGGAGGTCATGAAGCCGAAGTAGTACTCATCCAATTAGAGGCCCAACAAGCCCTCCAGAGTATTCAGGAAATTTATAACTCAAGAATGCTTACATGGAGGAGGACATGGATCATTCCTTGGATGATGACATGGACACGTGCGGAGCTTAATGTGACATATGGAAGGCCACCCCGAAAGCCACCATGGCATATGAGTCGTTGGAGTATAAATACTTGGACCCTGAGAAAGACAAGAACATGTGTTCTAAGAGCCCAAAAGGAGCATTTGAAGCCAATTCTTATGTTATTAAAGGCCCAACATAATTATATGTGCCTGGAGGAGTCCATTAGAGCTATAATCTTTTAAATTGGGGCCCAAATGCATTGTGTTATGGACCATGGGAGTTCCAGAACGTGATTCAACCATATTCAAGCCCAAATGGGTGTCTTAAAGGCCCATACATGCTTATGGACGTGAATAGCAATTATGAAGATCTATTTGGAAGGTCCAAGAAGCATCAAGAAGGCGTCTTTATGTATTAGTTATGGTTTAATTTCGTTTTTTTAAGTTTCCATTTTTATTTGCATTAAATAAGGCCTTTTGGTCAAAGATTGCATGAGAATATTTTAGGTTAATTTCCTATTTTGAGGTAACAGCCTTTTTCTCCAAGAAAAGGTAATTTCCTATTTCCTTGAGCCTTAATAGGTGCCAACCAAGATAGTCAATCATCATTAAGGCACATTTATGGCATTTATGACCTAAGGTTTTTTGATTCTAGATTGTTCTTTTGCTGCCTATATAAGGCTACGTTTTTTGTAATTGGGGATCAGATTTGAATGAATGAATTTTAGAGAATTTTATTTCTCTTGAGTGAGCTTTGCTTACCGCCTCGTATTCTCGTGGGAATACTCGACTGTATCAAGGACTGATCATCCTTGTGGTGTCTCCATGGCTAGGGTTGTAAGAGACAGGTTCTTTTAAGGTCCTACCTTCGATCGTTCGTCTAGTTTCCTAACTTGTTTCTAGCCGATCCGTATCCGTTCCTTATATCAAATTGTTTTCACAAGATTATTTTTTCTTCAAAGAGATTTCAAAGAGCTTTCCACAGAATTTTAAACCACTCCTGATTTCTCTCTATATTTTATTGATTCTAGCATGATTTTCATGGTATTATATGTTTAATTTTGGATTTAATGGTGATGAAATACTACTAATTGCTTGGAAGAAGTGTTTTGTAATTTCATGAGAATTCAGGTCTAGAAATCAAAGAAACAAACACTCAGTGACTTAGTATGCGAAAGTAGCAAGACTCTCTGTGAAAAGCACCGTGGCAGATTTAAAGAAGCGCCATGGCGGATTTGGCTCAACAGGCAGCTCTGAGTCACTAATCTAAACGACACAGTTTTGGATGTGCGTCGCGGAGGATGATCATAGGCACCGCGGTGGATGATGGAAATTAGCAATTTGAACCAGAAGGCGTGCAACAGAATCTGGGAGGGAATGGAACTGGATCTTGGGGCTCCATTTTGGTTAGCACGCAGATCCTGAACTGATTTTCAGTTGGGAGGCATTAATTACAAGGGAGAAAAACATTTAGGGGAGGATTGAGTTTCAGATTCCATTTTTAAGTTTCCATCTTCATCTTCATCTTCATCTCTGCATTTTTTAGTCTTTCTGGAATCATCCGTCCAGATCCTTCATTTCCCAACCATCGGCATTGCTGCGATGAAGTTCCTATCCTCTAGCTTGAGTCTTTCATCCTCCATGTCCAGCTAAGCTTCAAGGATTTTTAGGAGTTATAATGGAGCCTGAGCCATGGTTAAACAGGGAAGAGTTTAGAATTTATAGGTGTTTAATTTCAGTAACATTTTGATTGTGTTGTCAATCTTTGTTTCTAGATTCAGACTCCTCTCTATCCATTTCTGTGAGTTGAGATTTGGTTAATTGTATTCATAAGTTATCTTCTTGATTTAGAGTAATGTGTATGATTCTTTAGCTAGGTCTAGTTATGGATTTATACATTGTGATTGAATTTTTTAAAAGTATTGGTTAATATTTCTTTTGGAAGTGGTTGAATCTCCATTTAATCAATCTCACCTTATCATAAATTAATTCAATTAAAGCTCTTAAATTCTTATTGATGCAAGAAAGGCAGTGAAGGCAAAGTTATGCCTCCTAGGAATCGTTCATCTCATTGATTTCCAATCTCAAAACATTCTCTTTTCTGAATTCTGATTTTAGTAGCATTTGATTACAGTCTTAGAAATGATTTCATCTCAGCTGCCAATGCAGTCACCTAATTTCTTCCCTAAATTGTGACTTAATCACTTAATAACACTATTGGACTCTTGAGTTCCTTGAGATCGACCCCTGATTGGAAGCTACTTTGCTGCATTCTTAGAGTATTAAATTTGGTTTTAAACGACATAAGATCAACTCCATTTCAATTTTTTTAGATTAAGTTATGATTTTTCGAAGTTGGACCAGAAATCTGGAACTTACCAAATGAACAGTGAATTTCTGAAAATTAGTTTTTTTAGAATTTTTAAGCCCAGGACCATCCAATATGGAAAAAATAGTTCTAACTAAACTCTAAGTCACTCTAGTAGTAAGATGTAAAAAAAAAATTCAAAATATGATAAAGGCCTAATCGAGAAAAACTCAAAATAAATAGTTAGAGGTGGAAAAAAATCCTAAAAATTTTCAGATCATATATTTATATTAAAAGAGGATTTTCTATGGAGAGAAATGCAATCTTGGTGGTGTCATCCCTCTCTTTATAACCCATTATACGTCAATTGGAACCAATATAACGTGTTTTGCAGTGTTTCCGGATGAAAATTTAAAGTTCAGAATTTTACTGTTCATCCTGTCCGTATACTGTTCATCCGAAAATGGGCCAACTTTGAAAATTCATAACTAAATCTAGAAAAATCAAAACAAAGTGGTTGCAATTTTCACACGAAGCTGGCTAAGAGTTATGTGGAGGAAAAATAATCATTAGGTCCAATTCCATCCAAAATAATTCCAGGAAATTCGTCAAAATGTACTGTTCATTTGGTAAATTTTCGAATTTTCAGTATTTTTGCCCAACTTTGGAAGGGCATAACTCTTAGCACACAACTTCAAATTTGATGAATTACCACTTGATTTAAAGCTAAAAATGAGATCTATTAGAGTACCAAATTTCACGCCCAGATTCTCACAATTGCTCATTATTTTATGTGCCACAAATTTGGCACTTTTTAGGGAATTTCTATTCCCTAATTACCCCTTTCTCTTTTTCCACATCCATTCCATAATGTACCATGCATAAGTTTAACATTAGGGCATGAGAATAAAGTATAATACACATCATAACATCATCCATAACTAGATACCATTATTACATAAAGTTCAACGATACCTTACACAACATAACATAACAACATTAATTACATATTGCTCCACTATCCCAATACCAATTCCTTGCCTTGATCCATGCTTGGTCCATTTCCTAATTAATGCATAGAATGACATAGGAGGAATGAGATTTCAAAGAAATCCCAGTAGCATATGAATTATAATTATCATGTAAATCAATGCAAGTTCAATTGTGACATGTTCATGCAATCCTAACCATTCCCAACTCATAGGAATTCATGACAAATACCATGCAAGGAGAGGAACATCATATCATCCACATTGACATACCACAAAACATTTGGCCAAAGCATAACCAATGTCAATCAAACAATCAAGATCACCACAAAGTTCCTCCAAATCCAAGCAACAACAAATCACAACAAACAAGCAAGATAAACAATCAAATTATAATTCAAAGCTACCTTTGTAAAGCTTGTCCACTTAATTCCTCTAAGGAGCAATGCTTCTCCTTAATTCCTCCTCTTAATGCCTTAGTGTTTCCTTGAAGTAGGTTGGATGATTTCTTACCTAAAACACCTCAAAATTTCGTGCAAGTGTGGCTGGATGAACAGTAGCAGAGTTTCCCCTTATTTTTCCCAATTTTCTAACATTTTTCATGTATTTTCAAGGGGTATTTATAGAAAAATTCCATCTGCCCTCTCCCTCCTGATTTGCACAAATTGGGACAGCTCAATGGGGTTATGTGGCAGCCATCAAGTGTGAAAAATATTCAGATTTGAACAAGTGGCATTTCTCTAGATTTTTCCACAAAAATATCCCTTAATTTCACATTTTATTTAATAAAATGGTGGAATCTGGAAAGTGCACGAAATTGGGCCTTCAATGGGTCTATTGTGGGCCCCACAAATGGTTTGGGTTGGCCCAAAAAGATGGCCCACAAACCAAATCACTATCTCAAACCAATTAGAAACTTTATCGGTTACTATTCACTAGTAACATTTCATAATTTTTCCAGACATCCAAAAATTCATTTCTCTCCATGAAATTCACCTTTTAATATGAGAATATGATCTGAAAATTTTCAGAATTTTTCACCACCTCTAAGTATTTATTTTGAATTTTCCCCGGTTAGGTCTTTATCGGTGTCACTACAGGAAAATAAATTCCCTAAAATTAATCCTTGAGCTTCCAAGGCCTAAAACCAATTTTATAAATTCAAATAAAAATTTAGATGAATTTTTCATCAATCTCCCAAATTTATTGAGGCCTTTAACTCATTAAAATAATTATTTTTCTTCATTTTCCCAGTAATTTCCCAAAAAACCTCTATTTATGGGAAATTCCGTAATAATTTATTTTCACTGAAATTTCACCTTTCGGGCCTCAATCGAGTTTCCAAAACCCCTACTCTCTACTTTTCTATTTTTTGGAGATTTTCTGGAAATTTTCTCAAATTCTCTCGTTTTGCCCTTCCTAGACTGATACTTACGAAAATGCCAGCCCGGACCTCCTCGGAGTTTCACATCAAAAGTTGTTTCATCTCCCCATCTAGTTCCTACATTGACCCTCATCCCAATTTTTAATCCCTTATAGCCAGTGAAAATTTTTGGGATGTGATAGGTGGCGTAGGAAAATTATGAAAAGTTACAAGTGAATAGTAACTAATAAACTGCATTTTTGTTTGGAATTAATATTTATGAGTGGGCCTCACTTTTCCTTCCTTTTTGGGCCAGAATTGGGCTTCATTTTGGGCCAAGAAAAGCCCAACATTTTGCGTAGATAGTAGCCTGACAATTAAATGGATTTAAGCCCAGTTTTAGTCAAAATATCAGTAGGAATGTTCTAGAGGCCGAACACTTGTCATGATATGAAAATTAGAGGGTTGGATGGCAGCCACATGACTATTTTTGCTGCCAAATTTCGACTATTGATGGGGAGGAAAGATCATATTCTTTTGTCTATAAATACCCCCTTATATTGTTAACCGAATTTTGGACAGCATGGAACCTTGAATTTCTAAGCAAAACAAGCTTTAAACTTAACCAAAACAAAGCTCAAACTTACATGTTTAATTGTTGTTTAGATTGGTTTTTGGAAGAAAACCAACTTAGAGTTAAATATGCTGCAATTCGACCAAGGAAGGATCTTGATGTAGGAGTTTGTTTTGATGGTTCCAATAGGTTTAAAAGGTGTTTTTGTGTAGGGAAACACTAAGAGGAAGTGCTTAAAATCATTGAAATCAAAAATAAAATTTTTGAAAAAATATAAACCCCTATTCGGCTAAGTCTAGTTGAAGGAGAATTATGTGGTTTTTTAAAATCTGATTTGATATTTGAATTCTACATGAAAAATTGTGTGGGAATGAGCCAAGAGATTGATGGAAACAAAGAGGAATTAATTATGTCAAAAATCAAGGAAAAAAAGGTTTAATTGAGCTTAATGACAAGTTTCACATCCCAAAAAAAATTTTCACCCGCTATAGGGGATTAAAAATTAGGATGAGGATCAATGTAGGAACTATACGAGAAGATTAAACAACTTTTGATGTGAAACCCTAATAAGGTTTGGGCTGGCGTTTTCGTAATTAATGGTCTAGGAAGGGCAAAAAGAAAAAATTTGAAAAAAATGTTAGAAAATTCTCAAAAAATAGGAAAAGTGTGAATTAGAGATTTTAGAAACTTGATTAAGGCCCGAAAGGTGAAAATGTGGTGAAAATAAATTATTATGGAATTTTCCATAAACAGAGGTTTTTCGGGAAAATATTAGAAAATCAGAGGAAAATAAGTATTGTAATTAGTTAGAGGTCTCAATAAATTTAGAAAAAAGATGAATAATTCATCTAAATATTTATTTGAATTCATAAAATTAGTTCTAGGCCTTGGAAGCTTAGGAATTAATTTTAGGAAATTTATTTTCCTGTAATGACACTAATAAAGGCTTAATAAGAGAAAATTCAAAATAAATACCTAGAGATGGTAAAAAATTCTAAAAATTTACATATCATATTCTCATATTAAATGGTGAATTATCATGAAGAGAAATAAATTTTTAGAGGTCTGAAAAAATTATGGAATGTTACGAGTGATAGTAACCGACAAATTTTCCAATTGGTTTGATATAGTAATTTGGTTTGTGGACCAGCTTTTTGGGCCATCCCAAACCATTTGTAGGGCCCACATTGATCCTAATAAGGGCTCAATTTCATGCAGCTTCCAGACCCCACTAAAATTAATTAAAATAAATGCAAAATTAAGGGATAAATGTTAGAATAATCTAGATTATGGCCACTTGGGATGATCTGATTATTTTGGCACTTGATGACTACCACATACACCCCTTGAGATGTCCCAAATTTTGCCAATGGAAGGGAGAAGGTGATATGAGGGGACATACAGACCGGCTAGAATCAAGTAACGAACGGATGGTTGGTTTAGGTAGGACCTTAAGAGAACTCGTCTCTTACAACCCTAGCCATGAAGACACCACAAGGTTGATCAATCCCTTGATACTGTCAAGTATTCTCACGAGAATACAAGGATGCAAGCAAAGCTCACACTGAGAGAAATAAACTCAATTCTCATTCATCTAAATCTTAATTTTAAGTACAAAAATGTAGCCTATATATAGGCAACTATAGAACACTCTAGAATTAGCATCTTAAAACATAAATGCTAAGGATGATGCCTCATTAATGATTATTTGACTATGGGAGGCATCATTTCTTACATAGAAATAAAAGGAAATAACTTAAACTTCAAGAACAAATCTGCTATTTGAAAATAGGAAACTGTAAAATAGAAAACTAATTAAAACAAACAGAATCCTAATTAATGTCAGTAATATCACTCTTGATGCTTCTTGAATCTTCTTGGACCTTCCAAACAGACCTTCATTGCTATTCACGTCCAAAAGCATAAATGGGCCTTTTAGACATCCATTTGGGCTTAAATGTGGTTGAATCATGTTCTGGAATTCCCATGGTCCATAGCATAATGCATTTGGGCCCCAATTTAAAAGATTATAGCTCCAATGGACTCCTCCATGCATATATAATTGTGTTGGGCCTTCAACAACATGAAAATTGGCTTTAAATGCTCCTTTTGGGCTCTTAGAATGTGCTCTTATCTTTCTCAATATCCAAGTGTTCATACTCCAATGACTTATATGCCATGGTGGTTTTCAGGGTGGCCTTCCATATGTCACGTTAAGCTCCGTATGTATCCGTGTCATCATCCAAGGAATGATCCATGCCCTCCTTCATGTAAGCATTCTAGAGCTATAAATCCCTTAAACATTCTGAAGGGCTTGCTGGGCTTCTAACTGAGAGAGTGTTATTTGGGCTTCATGACCTTCATATTCAATGCCTCCTAGTATGCTATCAGAAGGGGGCAGATCGGATTTTCTATAAATACCCCTTAAAATACAAAAAAATGTTGAAAAATAGAAAAAACAAGGGGAGGTTTTGTCTGTCACACCTTCCTATTATATTGACTTAGGTTCCTTTCAAAATTATTATAGACCACATTGGATGGTCTAGGGCTCACTTTTTACCATAAAAACGCTAAATTTCGGATTTTTACTGTTCATCAGGTAAAAATCCAGTTTTTCTAGCCCAACTTAAAAAATTCATAACTTATTCCACAAAAATCCAATTGGGGTGGTTCAAAATTCTAGTTAAAGCTCTTTAAGTCCTCTTTCACGAAAAAATAATCTCATTATCCAATTCCTTATGAGAAAGTGTCAGGTTTTTGAGAAAAGCAACACTATCCATTTGCCAAAAACCCTGATTCCCAGATTCTGACCATTAACTTTGAAAAATCATTATAAATCGTATACTGGGCCATTTTTAACGTATTAGCTATCAAATTGAAGCTCAGACGTTATCTTTCATCATGCCAAATTTCATGATTAAACGCGTTCAGGAGCATAATCAAAAAGTCACGTGAACCAGTCAGGGTCAGTGTGCTTCCAGCACTGTTAGTTTAATATGTACATAACCAAAATGAGCTCACGAATTTTGGTGGCTAGACCCCACAAATTAGCCTTCAATTTGTAGCTTTCCCTTGGAGGATTCAGGCCCTAAAATGTTATATTATTTTTGGGGGATGAGATTTTTGAAAATCCCAGTAGCAAATTAACCAACTATAGCACCAAGCAAGCATCATTATTATGCATGATCATATTAGCTACTATTGGTGAACTAACATGCTTATCATTTGGCAACTCAAACATGTAAAGGCCAAAGTAAGATACTACATAGAGCAGCCACATAACAATCAAGAAGCTCAACCACAATAATAGCAATTAACCATAAAATAATCAATAATGCTAGTTAGTGGTAGTAGCTAGGTTTAACTTACTACCTTGCTCCAAAAGTCTTAGCTTTTCTTCCTTCTCCTCTTTCCCTTGACAAATATCAAACCCTAATCATGTAATCCATCAAAAAGGGTAGCCATAATCATTATCCAACCATGAAAAAGCAAGAACATACATCAAAATAATTCTTGAACCATAAAGTTCCCTCCTTTGTTCACTACTTTCAGATTTGGTTCTTTTAACTCTAAAAATCACTCCTTGACTCAATCCTACATGGTTTTTCATGTAGATTTCAAATATATGCTTAGATCTAGGAAAATAAAATGGCCTCCTTCAGTTTCCCTTTGACCGAACCACAAGGAATCATGAACCAAAATCACAACTTTGCTTTAAAGCTTCCAACACTTGTTCCTTTTAGTTTACCCTACACCATTCCTCATTTTAAGCATTATGAAAGCCTTAAAACAATGAAAAACTCATCCTAGGGTTCAGTTCCTCACTTGGCTGAAATGGAAGCTCAAGAAAACAACCATGAAAAATGCTTTAAAACAACTTAAACTCACTTGCAAGCACTAGGATCTAGCTTGTGTTGTTGTGTCTTAGCAAGTGTGATGATCAAAACTTCTTTCCTCTTTTTATTAATCAGTTCGGCCAGCACAAAGAGAGGAAAGAGATAGACTTTCAACCATAAAAAGAAAAGAAAAGAAAGTAAGAACACCTCTAGAACCAAGATCTAACTTTGAAAACTTGCTTGAATGACCAAAGGTGCTCCCTTTCTTCTTGTTTTCTCTCAAGCTCTCTCTTTTCTCTCCCTTTTTCTCCTTGGCCGAATTGAACATCTGAAAATGGGGGAGGGATGAGCTTGATTAATGCCTCAAAATATATCAACCACCTTCTTTAATGATAGTCCAAGTGTCATTACCCTACTAAGTCTTGGTTTCTCTTTCATAATTAACAAAATTCCAAATGAAATTATTTACTAAAGTCAAAATCCTCTCCATTTATGGAATGACACTTGGCTAATTCAAATCTTCTCCCTCAAGAGCTTGACACATGGCTCAATGGGGTCCCTTAGATTTGCAAGACACCAATCTTGCTTTATCAGTATACTTTAGGCTCTAAGTTTAACTTCTTTTCTATAATTACAGTAGCTTAGCCTTTGTAATTATTTTCCGTCAGATTCTTAATTTATTCTCCTCATTATTATCTTCCCAAATTTTCCTCTTTGTCTCAAAATTAAGTTCCTAATAATTAAATATAAATGAAAATTAATTTCCTTATCTTTAGGGATTTTTCCACTTTTCACATTCATTTGGAAAAATCTTGGACACTTGAGGGTCTTCATTTAATTCCATAATCTCATATAATTCCTTAGGATGTCATATGAATTTTCTTGGAATTTTATTCCCCTTAATTTATTTATTTGGAATTTTCCAAATAAAATCCCTTAATTAGCCCAAATCACCCTTTAATTCTCTCATAATTTCTCTAAGGGTAATTTGGTCATAAAACCAACTTTATAATTTCATATAACCCTCAAAGGATATTATCCCTATTTTTCCTTAATTTTCCAAGGCTCAGAAATATTTTTCCTTATTTACATTTGACCAATTTTTCTTAATTAGTCAATTTCCTATAATTGGCTTGGAAAATTACTGTAATTATTTTCCACCAAAATCCTTTGACTTTTCCTTATCATTTTTAATCCTCAATAATTTGAGGATATTTCTTATCTCTAATTACCATAATGCTGGATGTGACACTGTCACTTTGTTTTTAGCACTCACCAACTAAAATTCTTAAGTGTTTTAGGCAAGGAATCACTCAACTTACATCAAGGAAGCATCAAGGTATGCTTAAGCATCCCTAAGTTTCAAGCTTGGTTAGCAAGGGTGTTGGCTTGAATATTCCAAGTGTGATGTTGCTAATTTTCGGTTTGATTATGGAAGGTTTAGAAAAGGATAGAAAACTTAATTAACAAGTGGAATAAGCATGATTAAGTGGTGTATGGATTGATTTTTGGAAGAAAATCCACCTAGGGTTATATATGTATATTTCAGCCTATCACTGTTCATGCTGAAAGAAATTGTTTTGACTTGATTTGATGATTCCAATGGGTTTAGAATGTGTTTTTGTGTAGGGATATGTTGTTGGAAACTATTTAAAATAATTGGAATCAAAAATAGAATTTTTGGAAGTTTATATACCCTATTCGGCCAAGGTGAATACATGGGGAAGGAGTTTGATTTTCAAAAATCTGATTCTATATTTGAATTCCTCATGAAAAATTGTGTAGGAATGAGTTATGAGGTTATTGATTCTAAAGGAGGAATCATTTTGTTAAAAAACAAAAAAGAGGAGAAATTATTAAGTTAAAGTTCAAGAATTGAAATTAAGTTGTTTAGTGATTAATGTGACCTATGTTTATGCTTGGTTTAATAGGCATTGTGAGGAGAAACCAAGGAGAAGCTTTGTCCCTTGAAGTAACCTAGTGGACAAGTGTTAAAAAGGTAGCTTTGAATTATAATTTGATTGTATATCTTGCTTGTTTAATGTGATTTGTTGTTTGCTTGGATTAAGGAACTTGTGTTGTGATTTTGGTTAGTTGAATAACCTTGGTTTATGCTTTGGCCAAATGCATTGAATTGTGTTAATGTGGAAGTGTTGATGTTCCTCTCCCAACATGAGACTAAGTATGATTTTATGTGACTTGAGGATGTCTTGAAGTTCTATAACATGTCACATTGTAACTTACTTGATTTGTGTGATGATTGTAATTCAAATGCTACTGAGATTTCTTTGAAATCCCACTCCCCCTATGTTAAATTATGTCTCAAATAAGGAATTATTCATCCGATGGCAAGGGCGGAAATGGTTTTGGGCATGAAGGAGCAATAGGGAATTCATGACATTTTGGAAAGTTGTGTAATATTTTAGTGAGTTTGATGTTAATTTGTAATGGATATGAATGATAATATGATGTAAATTATGCTTATATGACATACCCTAGTATTGGAATATTGAAGGGTATAATAACACAAGGATAAGGACAAGGAAAAAGGGGGAATAAAAATTGTCGTATAATGGGATATTAAAGGAGGTGTGACATGTTCTAATGGTTCCAATTGTCGTATAATGGGATATTAAGGAGGTGTGACACTTTTTGGTATTAGATCAAAGGTTTTGGCTCTGTTTCTGTGCATTGTGTTTGTTGTTATGTATTGTGCACAATGATTGATTATTGTTTAATATTGTGAATAGTGTTTGGTAGTTGCACTGTTCTGACTGTTATTGTTGAACATGAATTGTGGTTGTGTGATTGAATGCTTTTAGTCTGGATTATATCTGGGGTGGATTGATATATTATAGATCGAGTTGAGTGCAGGAAGTTATGGCCTGTTGTAGTGATGATTCCAAGGAAACCATGAATCAGGGAATGCCAGGGGAGCCGTACCTGGAATGGTATCACCCCTACATTCCAGACCTTGACGACCCGACTCCACCACCCGAATATTACCAGCCTTTCTGGGAGATAGAGGATATATTTTCTGAGGAAGATTCTAACGACATTATAAAGCTTAAGAAAGGGGATGCCTAGAGTACTATGAGACCTTAGCCACACTGTGATGAGGCGGGCCCTAGTACCATCAGGCCGTGCCTATCCGGATGGTGAAGCTAAAGCAGTTTGAGGTCAAGGATCTGTCAATAAAGAAGAAATTTAAAGATCATAACAGTCTCTTCCAGGAATTCATTGAACTTAGTAGACATATAGATCCAACTCAGAATCAATACGTTAGGGTCTGCCAGGACTACTTCTATTACTTGAGGTTACTGCATAATGAAGTAGTCAAGGAAGGTCAGTTTGTGGATGACGCCTTATGGTGCTGAGTGTTACTAGAAACATTACCTACCACCCGAGTTTGGCAGACACAGATTCAACAGCTCTGCAAATCCTTTATGCCTAGTGATTTTGATCAGTTGTTGGATGATTTAGAACTTTTTGTAGTTACTTTGTTTCCCTCTTCCTCTGCTGGGTTGTAAATATAGGATGATTGTATACTATACTATCTATGGTAGGTTGTGACCTTACCTTTTTGCTAATTATGCTGATGTATACATAAGCTGAAAAGTTAATATAAATATCATTTATGTAAATTAATAATTCTGTTCCTCTTGTAGTTGAGACGAAAACAACAAAATGGTAAAAGAAAGGTGAGGATCAAGAGGTAGGAAACCTGGTACAAGGGGAGAGTCGTCAAGACCCTCTGTTGACCCGATTGAGTGGATAATGGAGAGCTTGGAGGAAAAGCAAAGGAATATGACTGAGATATAAGCCACACAAGTTAGGCAGGAACAAGAGAGGGATGCTGCTATAGTTACAGCAGTAGCAGCACTAGCACAGTTACAGTAGTCTGGGCAAAGAATAGCCAGGATAGCCCAGCCCATACCACCACAGCAACCATAGGAAACTACTATTATGAGACTCCAACCTGCTGCAGAACCTAATTTACTGCAGCAATGGATTGTTGAGTTCGAGAAACACAACCCTCCTACTTTCGAGGGCACCTTTGATGTGCTAGTAGCCGAGGACTAGATAACTCGGCTAGAAAAGATCTTTGCTATTTTAGAATGCCTATCTGAGAGGAAGGCTCAGATGGCAATATATAAGCTAGAATTCCCTGAGGTATTTCTGACAGAGATTGGTGGATTACCCCCTGAAAGGGAAATTGAATTTGCTATTGATTTAGTACCTGGAACGAACCTGATTTCAAAACCTCCATATCAGATAGCTTCAAATGAGATGGTAGAACTAAAAAAGCAACTAGAGGAGCTCTTGGAGAAAGGGTTCATACGTCCCAGTGTATCTTTGTGGGGAGTACCAGAATTGTTCGTGAAAAAGAAGGACGGTAGCCTGAGATTGTGTATAGACTACTGTGAATTAAATAAAGTAACAATCAAGAGTAAGTACCCGTTGCCTTGGATTGATGATTTGTTAGATCAGTTGGTAGGAGTCATTGTATTCTCAAAGATTGACTTGAGGTTAAGATACCATCAATTGAGGATCAAACTAGAAGATATCCCAAAGACTGCCTTTTGAATAAGGCATGGACATTAGGAGTTTTTGGTAACACACCTGCTATATTCATGGATTACATAAATAGGATCTTCCGACCATATTTGGATCAGTTTGTAGTGGTATTGATCGATGACATCCTGGTGTATTCTAAATCATCAGAGGGACATGAATGACATCTGCAGATTGTATTAGGCACGTTGCGGGAAAAGCAGTTGTATGATAAATTGAGCAAATGTGAGTTCTGGCTAAATGAGGTAAAATTCTTGGGTGGCATAATTACCGGAGATGGAGTAGCGGTGGACCCAGGTAAGGTAGAGGCTGTATTGAATTGGGAACAGCCTAAAATAGTAACTGAGGTGACAAGTTTTCTGGGACTAGCAGGGTACTATAGGAGGTTTGTACGAGATTTTTCATGGATTGCCCTAAGACTGACCAAGCTCACTTGGAAGAATCAATCATTTAACTAGCACTACTAGAAAAAAGACTTAACGTCACCAAATGATGGTAGTTAATCATAAAAACGCCATGGAAAAAAAGCGATGGCATTTTTGTAAGTAAGTTGCAGGAGATTTTATTTTCCATGGTGGTTATTAAGAAAACCATTGTGGGAAGTATTTTTAACAGTGGTTATTTACAAAAATACTTTCCACAGTAGTTTTCTTAATAATTGCTATAGAAAGTTTTAAAATAACCCTACCACGGGTTCATTTTCTCTCATTTTCACAGTTTCATTTCAGTGTACCGTGGTCCCCCTCTGTCCCACCACCAATAAACTTCTATTACCACCCATTCCCCCCACTTTCCCACCATTTAAACTCCTCCATTTAGCTTATGGTGTCTTGCCGTCATCCGCCGCCATTTGGACGCTCCTCTTTTTGTGTTTGAATCGTCTCTACTCTGTGGGTATCCTCTTCTTTCATTCTTTTCAATTTTTCCTGGTTTCTTGAATGTTTTGAATATAAAAATCTGTTGCATTTCAAATGGGTTTGTTAGTTTTACATTGTGGTTGGCTTGCATTGTTGATTTTATACTTTTTATGTGCCTGAGGTGTTGATTAGTGCGCATTTGGTGTGAGAAAACCTCAATTCCTTCCTATATACTATATTAGAAACATATTTAAATCTTTGAAGTTGATTAATTTTGAAGCTTTTGATTTTTTTATAATTTTTATATTTATTTCGAATTTTTGGTAATTTTTAATAATAAATTTGAGAATTTAGTAATAAATAATCTGTTTGGTATTTTGTGAATTTTTTTTGCTATAAACTTTGATTAATGATAAAGTGTTGTTTAAAATTTCATTGCAAACGGATATCATTTGTGTTCCCGTTTTGGATTCAGAAATTTTAGCTTTAAGAATCTTTATTAAATGAATTGGTTTGAAATTAAATTTTTATTTTTATTTTATTTGTTATATTTCTTCAAATTTATCCTGTCTTTAATCTATTTGTTACATTGTTAAGTTGATTTGTTTATATTTTAAATAATTTGAGATTTGTTATAGGAAAAATTAAAATGGAGGACCTAAAGGGAATAATATTCTTACAAAACTTTCCTTTTTTAAGTATATATGTTTTTTAATTTATTTTTACAAAAAGCTAAATTTATATACAAATCTAATTTTTTCAACATTTTCGCTCATTCACTATATATACCAATTTTTAAGAAATTACTTAATCTAATTTTTAAAAATAATTATATATTTTATTTTTTATTATAATATATTATATTTAATAAGATAAATAGGGGTTGAGAAAATTTTATTTTTGATTAAAAATTTTGAGTGCGTTTTGTTTCTAATTTGGTGCTTATATATTTAATTGTTTATTTTTGGTCCTTTTAAATAGTTATAATTTTTAAGATTCTTTAGGATAAGTATAACTTTTTCTTGGTCTCACTTTAATTTTTTCTTTGTTATATATTTAAGGGGAAATTCTGTCAAATTTTTTATTTTTAAAAAGAGACATTCTCTTTAATTTGTAATTAAGTGTTAGTCAATTTTAATTTATTGACTAACATTTAATGATTTTATTATTTCAATATTTGAATTAAGGAGTTATAATTGAGCTTGACAACTATGTTCCTTGACTCTATAGAATAATGGATCATAGTTGGATGAAAGCTAAGAGAATTAGCAAAGAATATGAGGATGGGATTGAAAGGTTTCTTGATTTTGCTCAGAAAAATGTTCCTAGTAAAAGAGATGGATTGTACTATTATCCTTGTGTCAAATGCTTAAATAATAGTCGGCAGAGTATTTTTGAGATAAAAAAGCATCTTATCTATAATGGGATAAATTTGAGGTATACAAATTGGATATGGCACAGAAAAATTAGAAAGACTACACTGTCTGTAAAGGAGAAGGTTGTGAATGATGACTTTGGTGATAGAATTTCACATATGTTTCATGACATAAGATCTAAATCCTCTACACAGTTCTCTCCTACTTTTGAAACTTTGTGTAGTGATACAGAGACGCTTTTATACCCAAGATGCAAAGATGATTACACAAGGTTGACAACCGTGTTGAAATTGATAAACTTGAAGGCAAGAAATGGTTAGACCGATGCTAGTTTCACGGAATTGCTTGAACTGCTGAGTGTTATTCTTCCAAAAGGGAATTCACTTCCGAAACGAATGTAAGAGGCAACGAAAATTTTGTGTCCAATGGGTTTGGAATATGAGAAGATACATACGTGTCCTAATGACTGTATATTATTCAAAAATAAGTATGAAGGGTTGAATAAGTGCCCTAAATGTGGGACTTCAAGATATAAAGTTAAGAAAGATGATGGTGATTATAATGAGATGACCAAATGTTCTCCTTTGAAGGTTCTATGGTATCTTCCAATAATACCACGATTTAAGTGTCTATTTGCTAATGCCACAAATGCAAGAACTTGAGATGGCATTTCGATGAGAAAATATGTGATGGAAAGCTTTGTCACCCAGCAAATTTTCCTCAATGGAAAACAATAGATCAAAAATTTTCTCTATTCGGTGGCGAGCCAAGAAACCTTTGGCTAGGGCTTTGTACGGATGAAATTAACCTATATGGTAATCTTAGTAGCACACACAGTGCTTGGCTGATACTCCTTGTAATTTACAACTTGCCTCCTTGGTTATGGGAGGAAGGTGTTGATATGTTTCATGCATATAAATAAGAGACGTTCAATTTACGTTCCATGATCTTCACCATGATAAATGACTTTCCGGCATATGAAAACTTGTCAGGATACAGTGTTAAGGGGCATAAAGCATGTCCAATATGTGAAGAAGGCACCCATTATATGCAACTTAAACATGGTAGGAAGATGGTATACCTTGGTCACAAAAGGTTTCTTAGTCGGCACCACCCTTACTGTAGGTTGAAAAAGGCATTTAACGGCTTATAAGAATATCAAATGGCTCCAAGACCATTCACCAGAGAAGAAGTTTATCAGCGGGTGGAGGGAATTAATGTGGTCTTTGGTAAAAAGAAGAAGACTACCAGTGAGAGGAATATATGGAAAAAAAGATCTATCTTTTTTGATCTTCTGTATTGGCAAAGTCTTGATGTGATGCATGTAGAGAAGAATGTGTATGAGAGCCTTGTTGGTACACTTTTACATATAAGTGGAAAGACTAAGGATGGAATCAATGCAAAACGAGACTTAGTCAAAATTGGAATAAGCAAAGTCCTCCACCCATAAGAAAGAGATAGTAAGAGGGCTTATTTACATCCAACTGTGCACATATTATCAAAAGAAGAGAAAAGAAGTTTCTGTGGTTTTATCAATAGCATTAAGGTGCCACAAGTTATTCTTCTAATTTGAGTAAACTTGTTTCAATGCAAGATTTGATGATAACATGAATGAAGTCTCATGATTGTCACATGTTGATGCAACAATTACTTCCACTTACTATTTGAGGTATTATAAAAACCAATGTGAGAAGTACTTATAAGACTTTGTATGTTTTTTTAGTGCCATTTGCAGCACAATCATTGATCTTGCTAAGTTAGATGAATTAGAAAATGAAGGTTATGTGATCCTCTCCCAATTAGAAATGCATTTTCCTCCATTATTTTTTGACATTATAGTCTACTTGATAGCTCATCTTGTGTGAGAGATAAGACTTTATGGCACTGTGTGTTTAAGATGGATGTACCCTTTTGAGAGATACATGAAAATCCTAAAAGGGTACCCTAAGAATCCTTATCAGCCTAAGCCATCAATTGTCGAGAGATATGTAGCTGAGGAGGCAGTTGAGTTTTGTAACGCATATCTTAATAGGGTAAAGACAGTTGGTCTTTCTCAATCTCGATGTGATCAGGGGAGAAGCAAGGGAACACAAGCTGTCATAGTAAGGCCTATGTCAAGAGAAGTTGTAATACAGGTATATCTATATATTTTAAACAACACATATGAAGTTTTGCCTTACTGGAATGCTCATAAGAATATGCTGAAGAACTTGAATTCAAGAAAGAACAATATGCAACTAGCTAATAAACATAATAAGTCATTTGCAGAGTGGTTCAAGCAAGAAGTGTTAAAAGACGACAATCCTTCTGAGACAATACAGAGGCTAGCTGCAAAGCCTTATTTTGAGGTTTTGTATTAGGGTGGATATGACATAAATGGTTATTCATTTTACACAAAAACCCAAGATGATAAGAGTACCATGCAAAACAGTGGGGTGATGGTAGTAGCAAAAGCTATGCATTTTGCTAGTTCTAAAGATAGAAACCCAATATTGGCTGTAATGTCCTATTATGGAATAATATAAGAGATATGGGAGGTTAGTTAAACCAAGTTTAAAGTTCGCGTCTTCAAATGTAAGTGGGTTAATAGTAATGTTGTGCAAGTGGATGAAGAATTTAGATTTGTTTCGGTCAATCTTGAGAGGTTTGGATATGGAGATGAGCCATTTATTTTGACAAGTCAAGCAAAACAAGTGTTTGTCATTCCTAATCTAGTAAAAAAGAGATTGTCTATCGTGCTTCAAGGTAAGAGGCAAGGAGTTGGTGGAGATGATGGTGACTTAGAGTTTAATCTTGATGAAACCTTGCCTTTCACAGCTATTCGACCTAAAATAGTTGAAGTAGATTTGGTAGATGATGACTATGCTGTTAGAGATGATCATTGTGAAGGAATTTGGGAGGATAATCGTTGTAAGGCTTAAATGAATTATTTGATGTTTCTTATTAAATTCATTCTTATTTACTATTATTATTCATAATATGATGTTTTTTTTGGTTAAGTATACTTAATGTTTTATATTAACTTGATATTTCTTATTCTTACATTTATTAATTCGTTGTTCTTTGAACAGGAAATGGATAGATCAAGTCAATAGGGTTCTGGTGATGATAGCTCTTTTACTAGCCAGAGAAAGGGTAAAGGGCCAACCCGTATGAGGCATTTGGCCTTACGTGATGAGACCACACAACCTATGAGGATTACAGTGGAGTTTGATGATGATTTGAAGCCTATAGTGATGCGATATAGCAAGCTAACTCCTCAACTTCCAATGATCCATTGCAAATCCCAACTGGACCAATCAGAAGAGCAAGAGCTAAAAGAATTAAGGAAGCTTTGAGTGGGCTAGTGCAAGACACCTTGACAAAGCAAATGGCATTTGTTGGAGCATCAAATCTGGATAAAAATGCTGAGGACGTCACTAATGTCATTTGGGCTGAAAATGGAGCTACTAATCATATCTTGGGCTTGGAGACTTCAATTTAAGGAGCCTGGATCAAGTACAACACATGAGAAGACTCATTTGGGCCTAATTAATCATATTTTAGGCTTGATATGCTGATTATATTTCATTAAATGCATTTGAGCGAAAATTCATAATTAGTTGGGAGATTTGACTTTTGAGTTTCCAAGTTACCTAAATCAAGTCCTTCTAACTTTATTATATTTTGATTTTCTAGATTGCATTTAATGCTTTTTAGGTCAGATTTCTGAATGTATCCTCTATAAGATATTGTAACCCTCATTTTGGAGCAAATTTGGAATTTGAATGAAAAACTTGCATTTTGCAATTTTTGATTTGAGAGGGGTTCTCTCTAGGGTTCTTTATTGAACTAACAAACTTATCAAGGCTTGATCAACCTTGTGGCGTCTTTCAACACTTCGGATCCTTGTTCTCCCATGTTCAAGGGTTCAAGTGGATCACCTAACCTTTGTTTACGTTCTTGGGGTGCGTATATGCAGATTGGTTGTGGGTTCGTGGAATTTTTTCCTTGTGGGTTCTTACCATGTAGGAAAGATTGGGGCTTAATTTACTAGTTATGTGGGTTATGTCGCATGCAGTAAGATTGGGATTGACATTCCTAGCTGGAAGAAGGTGGACAAAGATTTGAAGTAAAACATTTGGGAGGATATTTTGGTACATCATGAATTGTTTTCTCTATTTGTTTCAATTATAATTACTTATTTACTTTATAACTCTATGCTATTGTATTACAGCCGACATTTGATATTCTTGCCATTGAGCAAATAAGAGACCATTTGTTTAAGCAACTTGATGAACGGTGGAGGGATTTTAAATCCACGCTTACAAAACATTATATTCGTGGGAAAAGAAAGGGTGAGCATCCTAAGGAATGATACCCGTTTATTAGTGACGAGACATGAGAGAGTTTTGTAAACTAACATGAAGACTCTGCATTTCAGGTTTGGTTTCTTCAAACTTAGTTTTTAATGAGGTCATATTTTATTTAACTAAACTAACTTTGTTGAATTTGTTTCACTGTCATAGGCATTGAGTCAGAAGAACAAACAAATATCTGAGCAGAATGTGTACCCACATACCATGTCTCGTGCAGGGTATGGTGGGTTGGAAAGAAGTATGATGGAGGAGCGGATGAAGAATGCACAGATGACTGCTACTTTAGATCCTATTGGCTACATTCCACCTATTGAGCGTCTTTCTTGCCAAGAAAAATAAAAGGCGACAAAGACCAAAAAGGGTCAATACATTACTCCAAAGTATGCTGCTGTTACTGAGAGGATTGTAAGTAATATTTAAGATCTTATTGGCTACATTCACCTTCTTTTGTCATTAGGGTTGCCACCTATACTACCTTCCTGCTCAAGGTATTAGCTACTCTATTGGCCTTTCCCAGATAATACTTGATCCGGTAGTCATAGTCCTTGAATAGCTCCATCCATCTTCTCTACCTCATATTTAGCTCTTTCTAATCTTGTAGGTACTTGAGATTGTTATAATCACAGAGCAGTTCTATGGTTGTCCCGTACAACTAATGCCTCCATATCTTTAAGGCATAAACAATCGCTGCTAGCTCCAGGTCATGTGTGGGGCAATTCTCCTTATGAGACTTTAGCTGTTGTGAGAACCAGACGACAACTCTGCCATGCTACACCAGTACACATCCTAATGCCTACTTACTTATATCTATACACACTACATACGGTAGTGTCGGATCAGGGATCACTAGTACTAGAGTGGAGGTCAGCCTTTGTTTTAGCTTTTGAAAGCTCGCCTCACACTTACTGTCCTACACAAACTGCTGATTCTTCCTGGTAAGCTTGCTTAACAGTTAGGCAAACCCAGAAAAGTCCTATATAAGTCTCCTATAGTAACTTGCCAGCCCTAAGAAACTTCTATCTCTGTTACCATCTTGGGCTGTTCCTAGTTGCGTACTGCTTCAACTATACTGGGATCCAAGGCCACACCTTCTTACTTAACTACATGGCCCAGGAATCTAACTTCATCTAACCAAAACTCACCGTTAGTAAGTTTAGCATAGAGTTGTTTCTCCTTTAGTGTACTCAGAATAGTCCTTAATTGCTGTTTATGTTCCTCTTGAGATTTAGGGTACACAAGGATGTCATCGATAAAGACTATGAGAAGCTGATCTAAGTTTGGGTGAAAATGCGGTTCATATAATCCATGAAAGTAGCAGGGGGATTTGCTAACCAACGGCATCGTTAAGAACTCATATTGTTCGTAACGGGTCCTAAAAGCAATCTCTAGAACATCCTTAACCTTTTTCCTTAGCTGGTTGTATCCAGATTGTAAATCAATCTTGGGGAGTACCGTAGCTCCAACCAGCTGGTCCAGTAAACTATCGATCCGTGGTATGGGATACTTATTCTTTACCATTACCTTATTCAGCTCTCGGTAGTCTATGTACAACCTTAGACTACCATCCTCCTTCTTAATGAAGAGTACTAAAGCACCTTAGGGAGATACGTTAGGTTTAAGGAATCTCTTTTCTAGCAGCTCCTATAACTGTTTCTTTAACTCTGCCATCTTATTGGGAGTCATTTGATGAGGTGCTTTCAATATTATCTTCATAGACCTTATCAATCCTTTTGTCAACTTCGAACTATCTTTGTTTACCTTAACTTTGTCTTCTATCTTACTGGACTTAGTGCACTCTTACCAAAAATGGCTAACATTTTTGGCCTTTGCACTTTCTTACATTACTTCCCAAGGTCACCCTTTCTTGGGCTACTCTTGCCCGAGCACGCTTAACTGAATAGGGCTGACGAGAATCTGAGGCACTGATACTGATAGGCTCGAACCCTGGTACTTTGATGTCTTAGACCTTTCTTGTTCTACCTTTAGTCGAGTCTTTCCATCTTACATTCTTAACTCTAGCCTCTTCTTAAGGATCTGTCCGTCAATACTCAGTCTGTCACTGTATCATAAGGGGTTCTTTCCGTATCTGGAGCTAGCTTGAATATCTCTTGTTCAGGTCTTACAGCTTTAAATTTTCTAAATTTGGCTTTCCTCTTTTAATCGAAAGAAAATTGAGTTTAGCCTAATCAATGTTAAGGTTATCTGGAAGGAAGTCATGGGTACTCTCTCTGTATAGCTTTACCACTGAAGGAGGTTTTTGTATCTTAAACTCATCCCTGGCTTTCATCTTCCTAAAGAGGTACTGTACTTTTACACTTATGGCTCAGCTACTTTCCCTTAGGCTTAGTCTACTGTGACCTCAGGAGCTACTACGCTCTACCATAAGCCTCTTCAGGATCCATAGTGATCCTAGAATACTATCATCACTTTGAGCCATTTTAAGATCTTTGGAAGACTCTAACCATAGGGTTGAGTAGTAAAATAAGTTACCTCCACTTAGGTGGTAACTTGACTGATCATTCGCCAAGACTGTTCTAATAGCTAATGTCATTCTCTTGGGCCTTATTCAATTCTCCAAGCCACCTATCTGCTTCTTTAGGTACTTGAGCCAATCTGCCTTAGGAGTTCTCTTACTCCTTTAACTGCTCTTACCATTCTTAACTACTTTAGAATGGTACAGGAAGAGGACTTATGTACCTTCTCTTTCTTTTACTTCACTTTCAGTATGAGCATACTCTAACATGCATAATGCCTGGTATTCCAATGTAAGGAGTGCAAGCTCTTACTGGTTGCTATGTCTGTAGTGTGCCAACCAGACATCTCATCCCTAAAAAGGGTGCCTCTCATCATGTTCGCAGCTGATTTTGGAAGTCATAGGGAGAGCACTTATGAGGTTCTCTTCTTTCTGCTTGCCCTTCTCTGTTAAGCTCAGAGACGTTCAACCCTAGCTTTGTTCTTGGCTAATCATGCTTCTATTGGGGTGAAGTCAACTCTGCTTGCCTTGTCTCGGCTGCTCCCCTTTCTTGCTCGGACAGGGTATCTTGCTCTATCTAGAACAGTGTTAATTCTGACTCAGAGGACAAATCTCCCAATTTCTCTAGGAAGATTCATAGCCAAGACCATATCCCCTGTGAAGGGTACGTCTCAACCTAACCCTAAGTGACGAGTATCTCTTAACATTATCGGAAACATAGCAACCTCATAATGCTAGGTCCCTACATATCTATCTATCTCATTGTCATCTCTTTCTCTTCTTCTTGATCCCTAAGAATTCCACTAGGGCTATCCATCTTGAGTTTTCTCAAAATTCCTATTTATCTATTCTGGGACCTAAGATAGCTACTCTATCATGGTGCCCCAACTCTAACGAGGCTGTAAGAGTTTTAAGTGGCCACTACACCTTCTTAGTGGTGTACAGACTTAACCCCTAACTATCTTGTTCAACTCTTTATCATTACTCTGCCTCTTGAGGGGGAATCTGATAGCTCTAAATAGTGGCTACCTCTCTCTCTAATTTTTATCAGTCTTACTCTCAGTGACCTCATAGTCTATCAAGTCTTGCCGAGATATCACCTCAGTCATCTGAGAGTCATTGTTCACCACAATAAAAGTCACCACTTCCTCTGTGATAACTTCTGTATTCGTTCATTGCCACCAATACCATTGGTTCATCATGATGAAACATACTTTCTCTTAACCTCTACTAGTCATACTTAGCTTCGTTCATTGTAGCATTGCCCACTACCTAAAGGACTTCCATGTCCTAGCCTCATTGTGATCCCCCACTGAGTCAACTACTTCCTTTCAACCAATTAAGGAAGGGTCTGGCTCACAACTCTAGGCCATTAATACTTTTGGTTTTCCCTATCCTGAGGGATTATTGGCGACAGAGAGCTATCTTTAGCTCTTCCTAGCTTTTTATATCCATTTAGGAATCAAAGATAGCTACTTTGATTGTGCTGCCTTAACACCAAATCAAGGCTACACTAACTATATCCAACATAGGTTGCCACTTGACCCTTTTCTGCTAGGATTTAGACTTATACCTCTATCTGACTTATGAGCCTTTATCCTTTCCTTCTCTAAAGGGGAAGTTTCTTTATCTTTAATCAGTAGCTACCTTCCTTACTGTATGATTTCTTATCTAATTAAGGACTCAAACATCACCTCTTAGTAATCCTCAATACTTATTTTCCCTAGAGCATTCACCTCCAATCCATAACCTTAGTTGGACCTTAGCTAGTATTCTATCACTAGCTCTAACCTGAACTGGACTTTTCTAAATCTTTGCAAATAGTTCTCTTTTTCCTATGCTAGAACCTCTGCTCTGATACCAAAAATATCACACCTTACTTATATAATACTTTAGAGTCCATCTAGAATCATTTTGGAGCACATTGGATGGTCTTGAGCTCAAAAATCTCATTTAGGACGTCACTTTTCAGAAATTATTGTTCACTGTGCAATTTTCAGATTACAGGTTCAACTTTGAAAAATCATAACTAATTCTAAAAAAGTTGTATGGAGGTGTTTCAAAATTCTACAGAAATCTCTTTCAATGCTCTTTAAGGAAAAAATATCCATTCAGACATATCCTTGCCCAATTTATACAGTTTATTGGATAAAGATTACTGTTTATTTGGTAAAATCTGAAACTTCCACATTCTGTGCCTCAATTTTGGAAATTCATATATCTTTATATACACATCCAATTGAGGTGATCTACTTCTCATTTTAAAGCTCAAGATGTGTAATATAAGTCTGCCAAATTTTGTGGCTTAACTCATTCATTTGGCAGGTCAAACTGAAGCTTGAAACTAACTGCTCCAGGACCTACATTTTATTCTTTCACCTTTGCTTGCTTTAATTTTTTTTTATTTCTTTGGCATACATAACTTGGGTTTACTCTTTCTCATTCATGCTCATACATTTTCATACATGCCATAAGCATTCTATGCACATAAATTGCATCAAGGTATCCATAAATGTAATTTACAATATAGGAAAATTGTACATTGAACATTAATCTCATTCATTAACATCAATAATTCTCCACTTTCTTCTCCTTGCTTCTCATGCCATCATTGCCTATCATTGATTGACCTAAATGGTTGGTTAGGGGGGGTGAGATTTGGGAGAATCTTAGTAGCAAACAATACCATATTAATCATGCTAGATGGATGCTAATGATACACACAACTTGTTTATTCTCTTGTTAATTAGGCATATTAGCATGCTCAAAGCTAACTTCTTGATGCATACCCATGGAGACATAATCTAATCATCATGAATAGTAATTAGAGTAGCTAAAACATATCATAATAACATTCAAATAACATGTACACAGCAACACACAAGCATACAACATCAAGCAATAACAATAGGTAAGTTCACTACCTTGTAACTCAAGCTTTCCTCTTACTTTGCCTTTGACTCCCTTGACTTTCCAACCATGTGGGCATTTGGTCAACATCAACAAACATCCTCTTGGATGTTTCAAGGTCCTAAACATAGTCACATTGGTCATACAATCTATTAGGACCAAGAGATTAAATAAAGTTCAAGACTAACCTTCTTGAACTTAACTCTTTTCTCTTAATTTTTGGATTTATGTTCTAGCTTTGTAAAATTTATTCTCCTAGGCTAATCCTACACAATTTTGCCCAAGGAATCAAAATATCTACTTGGATTTATGAAAATCCAATCCCTCCCTATAGATCTCATTTTGGCCGAATGGGGTGTCTTGCAAAACCAAATTTCCATTTTCAAATTTAATGCTTCCAAGCTTCCTTTCTTGGTGTTTCCCTACACCATTCCATCATTTAAACACATTGAAAGTATCAAATTAAATCAAATCCAACTCTAACCCCATTCTCTCTCCTTGGCCGAATTGAATAATCATAAATAGGGGTGGGATTTTCTTTCCAAAACTCACTCAAAATTAATCAAAACCTATCCTTTTCAAGTGTGTAATCTATGCTTTAAACCCTTGATTAAATTCTTTCATAATTTTCTGAAATTTGGCAGCATCTCCCCATGGAAAATGGCCATCCAAAACTATATAAAATCATATATAAAGAGCCCACAATAATTAATAAAGAGCTTAGGAGCTTACCTTGGTGATTCCTTGAACTTAGGTGAGCTTTCTCTCACTAGAATAGCTCTTTCTCTCTCTAAATGCAAGAGCAACATAGTGTCCCCTATGGTTCCTTGTTTGGCCAAAATGTGAGGGGTCTTGGTGGCTATTTATAGCCAAAACTTTGGCTTGAATGGACTAAAATGCCCTTGGTGGCTAATAGAAAGAGTAAGGGCAATTTTGGAACTTTAAGTGTACTTTTGCATCATCATTACATCATTCTTCTAGAAGGTGCCAAGTGTCACAAATTTGGTGGTGGAAAAGGAAGATTAAATCGTAACCATTAGATCAAAACTTAATTCTTAAGTTTCCTCCGAATTTACTTGGCCCACATTTCTCCAGCTTTCTTAATGGCTTTTTGGAGCTTAGAAAATTCTTCTGTCTACTCCATAAATTCCCTTTTATTCTACAAATTATCTATAAATTTTCACAACCTGTAATGCTTCCTTCGAACCTTGCATAAAAGACATTTACTAAAATACCTTTTTATTGGCATAATCGGCCTTTTAATTTATTAAAGTTATTCCACTGGCCTTTTGGTTACAAAACTAATTTTATAAATTAGTACAACCTTTCAACCATTTAACCTCATTTTTGTGTACATTTTTTGAAGTCTCTTGCTATTTTAAATAATTATCTCAAACAATGTACTTTTTATTGGTCATAACCTTATAAATTCTATTTAAGCTGCCTCAGGGGTATTTTCGTTATTTCTCTTCACAAAAAAGCCTTAGAATATTGTTTCTCATTTTTTGGGATTTTCTTAGAATTCTCTGTATGCTCTTCTATTTTTACTCCTGTTGGCCGTAATTTTCTAAATTTATAGTTTAGTCCCTGCTTGAACTTAACTCCATACAACTATCTCTTTAAGGTTTCCAACCTACCCCTTGGCTTGTTTCTAGTTTCTTTTCTCTTTTTGGGCCCTTGAGACTTTACTAAAGCCTCTAACTTTGATTACACCTCAGCCCCCGAAAGCTTTGACTTTGCAGTTTAGTCCCTGAAACTGCTTTGACTTCCTTTCTCATCTTTGGGACTTCTAGGTCTAAAAACTAAGATGTGACAGAAAGCAAGAAACTAAAACTAAAGGAAACAGAAAGAAATAGAAAATACCTTGAAAGAGAAGAGTGGATGAAGTAGTGGGCATGCAAGGGAAGAGAAGAGATTTCGAATTGTAAGTAGTGAGAAGAAAGAGATTTCAAATTGTAAGTAGTGACTTTACAAAGGTAGAACTAGAAAGGAGTCTTCAGATGTAGAAAGGAGACTAGATTTGGAGAGGTATTACAAGAGTTTTAGCATGAGAGAAAAAGAATTAAGGGCAGGTTGTGAGATTCAGGGCTGTGGGTCACGACTTCTAGAGAGAAAAATTGAAAGGAAACTCAAGGATCGCAAAATGAAAGGACTAGAAGGGGAAATGGTTTAGTGATTTGATTTGGCTTTGTGAAATTACAAAATGGGTATTAGGGTTTTTATGTCCTTGGATGAATTTAGACGAGGCCTAGGGCAGGTTCAAAGGGTAAAATAGTAAAAAAGGTAAGAGAACTTAAGGGTAGAGAGGTGAATTCATAGAAGAAAGTTTTGATTTTTTGCATCAGGTCACGACTTCAGCAGACAAAGAGGAATTAAGGTTTTAGACAGGTTCCAGGTAGCAGCCTGAAATCAACGAGGTCATGACCTCAGTTCACAAAGAGCCTAAATAGTGAGGTCACGACTTCAGTATACCGAGAGCTCTCCTTCTCAGCCTAACCTCCAGGTGGCGACATAAAGATAGTGAGGTTGCGACCTAAGGTCACAGAGAGCCCTCTGACTCTCTAAATCCTATCAAACTCATTTCTAAGTTCCTAAACCATGACTACTCTCCAAAATAACTATCAAAACAACCCAACTCAGCAATCTATCACTAGATTTTCAACAATTCAATACAAAACTCAAAAGTAAGTGATGGAAGATTGGGAAAACTTCAAAATTTTCAAAAAATTTTGGCAAGTTTAGTAAGAACCACCCATAACAAGGAGTAACCCAACAAAACAATTCACAACACCTCTTTTAAGCTCAAACCCAATTCCTCCCTCCCCACACAAATCAAAGCAATATCCTCATTGCAGCACACAGTCACATACCAAAACATAAAGCTCAGAAAACAAAAACAACAAAGGTGGAAGTTGTGAAGTCCAATTCGAGATTGAAGCACAACACATCATCCTTCTAGGGAGAAGAAAAAAGAGCAAGCGTAAGGGAAAGTGATCCTTCCTAATGGACTTATTCAGCTTCCTATAGTCAATACAAACTCTCCATGAGTTTTGCACCCTAGTTGGGTTGAGTTCATTGTTCTTATTTTTTACTACTGTGATCCCACTCTTCTTTGGTACAACTTGTACCAATGACTCCCACTCACTGTCAGATATAGTGTATATGATTCTAGCTCTCAAAATTTTATCACCTTCTTTTTTAACCACATCAAAAATTAGAGGATTTAGCCTCCTTTGGTTTTGTTTAACTGGCTTGGAACCCTCTGTCAATAGAATCCTATGGGTGCAAACAATAGAATCAATTCTCTTAATATTAGCTAATTGCCAACCCAACACCTCCTTATTCCTACTAAGTACACTTATCAAACTGGACTCTTCACTCTCAGTCAAGGAACTAGAGATAATAATAGGCAATTTACTGTCAGCATCCAGATAAGCATACTTAAGATTTGGGGGTATATCCTTAAGTTCAAAAGTTAGGGGTTTGGATAATCGAGGGAATTAGAGAAGAAATATTAGTAGGGTTAGAGAAACTCCCCTTGTTGATTCTTGCAGAATGTACTTGTCAGCCTCACCTGGATCCACTGTGCTTGCCTCAGTCCCCTCAGATGTTGCACCAAGCTCAAGTTGGTCTACAATAGCAACAATCTTGGGTTGGCTTACCTTTATACTCACATCATTATTAGAGATTAGATCATTCAAAAATCGCAAGGTATGGGTATGATTTTCGAGTGTGAATGATTAAGAGTTAAGTCAGAAAATGTTGGCCCTTTAATTAAAATCCCTAAGACATAAGATGGTGAAGTAATTGAAGTTTGAAGTTCAGTTGGTGGAACAGGGGGCATAGGTCGTGACCTTGCTTTACAAAGGCCACCTTCTTGGCAGGGTTGGTCTAAAGTCACGACGTGGGATTCCACAAGTCACAGTGATGGAGGAGCATGGTGTGATCAAGAGCACGGGTAAGAAGCCCAAACAAAGAAGTCCAACATTCCAAAAGATCCACTACAAGGCATTGGATGCCCAATGACAAGAGCAAGGACTAAAGCAATGAAGGAGACCCTAAATTGTCTAATAAGAGAGCTAAAAGAGCTGGAGCCCATTTATTTCAAAGAAGCACATTTTAATGAGCCTAAAAGGAGTCCAAAAATGGTGATTACATTGCTAGAAGCCCAACAAGATGATGTACAAGGCTCATGTGGGGTTCAGATTGAAGAATTCACTTAAAATACCATGTGACAAGCATGTGCCTTCGACAAGGGTCATAAGTGACATCCAAGAATTTTCAAGAAGGATCAAGAAGGCATCATTATGAATTGATTATGATTTAAATTCGTGTTTTAGGTCAAGGAGTGTTTTAGAAGATCATGTTTTGATCTACTTTCCTATTTTTAAATAGCAGACTTGTTCTTGAAGTTTAAGTTATTTCCTTTTATTTCTATGTAATAAATGGTGCCTCCCACAGTCAAATAATCATTAATGAGGCCTCATCCCTAGCATTTATGTCTTAGGATGTTGATTCTAGAGTGTTCTATTGTTGCCTATATATAGGCTACGTTTTGGTAATTGAAGGCAAATTTAGATGAATGAGAATTGAGTTTATCTCTCTCAGTGTGAGCTTTGCTTGCATTCTCGTATTCTCGTGAGAATACTCGACAGTATCAAGGGATTGATCAAACTTGTGGTGTCTTCATGGCTAGGGTTGTAAGAGACAGGTTCTCTTAAGGTCCTACCTAGATCAACTGTCCGTCTGTCCATTACTTGATTCTAGCTGGTCCATACGTCACCTCATATCAAGTGGTATCAGAGCTAAGGTTTGCTAAGCTATAGGCCTAGACTCTTGCATCAAAACAGCACCAATACCAATTCCAGAAGCATCACATTTCACTTCAAAAATTTTATTAAAATCAGGCAAACACAATAGTGGTGCATTAGTTAATTTCTCCTTGAGGGTGTTAAAAGCCTTTTCTTGTGATTCACCCCATTTAAAAATAACATGCTTCTTAACAAGTTCATTCAAAGGTGCAGCAATAGATGAAAAATCCTTAACAAACCTCCTATAGAAACTTGATAATCCATGGAAACTCCTTACTTCATTAGCATTTGTTGGGGTTGGCCAATCCCTGATAGCTTTCACCTTCTCTTCATCCACACGAATCCCTTGAGCACCTACAACAAAACCAAGAAACAGAACAGAATCCATGCAAAAAGAACATTTTTCAAAATTAGCATACAAGCTATTTTCTCTAAGAGTTTTAAACATCTCACACAAGTGCATAACATGGTCATCTAAAGTTCTGCTGTAAACAAGAATATCATCAAAGTAGACAACCACAAATTTTCCAATAAATGAACGAAAAACATGATTCATTAAGCTCATGAATGTACTAGGTGCATTAGTCAACCCAAAGGGCATAACCATCCATTCATACAATCTAAATTTAGTTTTAAAAGCTGTTTTCCATTCATCTCCCTCTTTCATGCAAATTTGATGATAACTACTCCTTAGGTCAATTTTAGAAAATAATGCGGCACCATGTAACTCATCTAACATGCATCTAATCTAGGAATTGGATAACAATACTTAACTGTTATTTTGTTGATGGCTCTACAATCAACGCACATTCGCCATGAACTATCTTTCTTGGGCACTAGAAGTACTGGAACAGCACATGGTTTCAAACTTTCCCTTACAAAGCCTTTCCTCATGAGTTCATCAACTTGGCATTGAATCTCTTTAGTTTCTTCGGAATTGGCTCTATAAGCTGGTCTATTAGGTATAGAAGCTCCAGGGATGAAATCAATCCTATGCTCAATTCCTCTTAAGGGAGGAAGCCCATCGGGAACTTCATCAGGGAATAGGTCACCAAATTCCTGCAACAAAGCCACAACACTAGAAGGCAAAGAGGGGTTAAGTTGGTTAGTAGAAAAATAAGCATCCTTGCACACAAGCACCAAGACTCGCTCACTCAATAATGCTCTCTTAACCTCGCTTTTTCCAGCAAATAGACTCTCTTTTTTTGTTCATTTTTCTCATATTCATTCCTTTTCTTTTCTTTTTTCTGTACTCTCTCTCTTTCACTCCACTCACTTATTTTTTTTGCATTCTTTCTCAATCCTTACTTGGTCATCATAAGCTTCTTTAGGCCTAAGAGGCTTCAATACAATGATTTTCCTATTGAAAGGTACAGAATAACAATTTTTGTAACTATCATGGTGAGCTCTACTATCAAACTGCCATGGTCTTCCAAGCAAAAGATGTCCAGCAAGCATTGGGACTACATCACATAAAACTTTAGCATGGAAGTTGCCAACAGAAAAAGAAACCAAAACTTGCTTAGTGACCTTAGCTTCAGCACTATCATTCAACCATTGCAATTTATAAGGCTTAGGATGCTTCATAGTAGGTAAATCCAACTTTTCAACAAGTAAGGTGCTAGCAACATTGGTAACACTACCACTATCAATAACCACGCTACATACCTTATTCTTTATGAAGCACCTAGTGTAGAAGATGAGCTCTCGCTGCTCTTGCTCTTTATCTTCCTTTGGTTGCATGTTTAGGGCTCTTCTAGCCACTAATGCTTTTCCCTTAACAGGTTCAGCTTCATCAATCTCCAATTCAGAATCAGTCACTAAAGAAGGCATGTCATCATCACTTTCATCGTTAGAATGCACACTGTCATACTCGCCATTATCTTTGAGAATCATGGCCCTCTTATTGGGACATTGGGAAGCAATATGCCCTTTTCCATGACATCTAAAACATTGAAGAGAAGAGGTTCTATCAGTAGAAGAAGTTTTAGAGTCAAGTTTCTTACCGCCATCAATCTTGGGCTTGGATTCCTCCTTGGCTTTTGGTGTGAATTTTGCAACATCTTTAGCCTTAGAATCCTTCCACTTGGATGCTGATCTAGAGTCCCTCCAACCATGAGATGAGGATTTGGAGTGTTTTTCTTTATACCGCTTCTCAACTTTGATGGCTTTATGCACTAGCTCTTCTTTATCAACAAAAGTGTACATCTCAACTTTGTCTCTAATTTCGCCTTAACCCATCAATGATTCTGGTCATGCTTGCTTCTTCTCCTTCTTGTACTCCAGCTCGCATTTTAAGAAGGTCAAGTTCATGCACATATTCATCTACAGTCATAGAGCCTTGGCCAAACAGTCGTAACTTTCTATTTAGCTCTCGGTAGTAGTAACTAGGGACATACTTGTTGCGCAGGAGTTTCTTTAGTTTTGACCATGTATGAGGTGGTCCTTTGCCTTTAAGGCACCTTTTAAGCTGTAAATCTTCCCACCAAACAATAGTATAATCAGAAAATTGATATGAAGCAATTTTTACCTTCTTTTCTTCTGGCCAGTCATTCATTCTGAAGATTTGCTCAAACTTCATCTCCCAATCAAGGTATGCATCTGGATTTATATTACCCTTGAAGGTAGGGTACTTGATCTTTGGGTCATAGGTGTCCAAATCACGTTTTTCAGGTCTGCTCCTATTCTTTGAGGATGAAGAACTAGATCTAATCACCTCCTCGTCACCACTACTTGCTTTGGATGCTTTTAGCTCTGCTAGCTCCAACTTGAGTTTGAGAAATTCATCTCTCATGGCTCTCATAAACAGCTTAGGATCTGTGTTGAATTCTTCCATATTGGCTTCTCTGTCACTCATCTTGAAATTGAAACGTTAGTGTGATCAAAGAGAAATGAAATAGTAAGAAGGGACCTTACCACTCTACTCGCGTGTTTCACTCAAGAAATTGTAGTGTCACTCATTTTTAACTCAAATCTGGCTTTTAAATTGATGTAATAACACTCTCGCCTTTTACCACTCAAACTTGCCTCCTATAGTATTCTTGATTGAAACTCAACAAAATCAAGAGACAATGTTAGTAAATGGTAATCTCCACAACCAGAATTGTAAGAACCAGAAAATATAAGAGATAAGAAAGGAATATGTGATAAAAGAAGAAGGATAGGTACCAAAAAAAAATGAAAAGGAAGGAAAAGAGGAGAGAGAAAAAAACGTAAAACGAAAAAAGAAAGGAGAATATGGAAAGCTATGAATTAGAAAAGAAAAAAAAAAGGAAGAAAATATTTAGGAAAGGTGCTACCTTGAAAATAATTTAGGAAATTAGGCACCTTGCAAGATAAGCAAACCAAGTTAGGAAGGTGAGATATGGAAAGAAGGAAGCAAATAGGAAACTTGAAGGAAAAGGAAAGAAACTCAAATAAGCAATATGGAAAAAAAAGGAAAGGAAAACAAAAAAATAGAAAACAAGAAGAAATTAGTAAACATGCAAAGAGAGGAAATAAGAACTCTTACCACCCAAGTTTAACGATTTAGGAAACTAGTTGTGACTTGTAATGGAAGCTTTTCTCAAGTTTAGGAAACTCATCTTTAACATTGCAATTCTCAAATCTGCAGCTTCTCCTTTTTTTCTTCTTTTTTGAATTTTCGGATTTTTTTCCTTTTTTTTTAGCACTCCTTTTTTTTTTTCACAACATAACACTTTTTTTTTGTTTTTTTTTGGCGCACGAATTTTTTTCTCTCTTTTTTCTTTTTTACTGCTCAAAGGAACATAGAAAGTCACAAAAAAAACACAAATAGGAGGTGGAAAGGCAAAGAAACAAATTGATGGAAGCAAGGGACGAAGAACGAATGATAGAATTAAGAAGATGAAACATGAAAACAGAAATAATAGATAAAAGGATAGAACTTGAATTCTAACAAACCTTAGCTCTGATACCAAATGATATATGGCACGGATACGGATCGGCTAGAAACAAGTTAGGAAACTAGATGAATGATCGAAGGTATGACCTTAAGAGAACCTATCCCTTACAACCCTAGCCATGGAGACACCACAAGGATGATCAGTCCTTGATACAGTCGAGTATTCCCATGAGAATACGAGACGGCAAGCAAAGCTCACTCAAGAGAAATAAAATTCTCTAAAATTCATTCATTCAAATCTGATCCCCAATTACAAAAAAGGTAGCCTTAAATAGGCAGCAAAAGAACAATCTAGAATAAAAAAACCCTAGGTCATAAATGCCATAAATGTGCCTTAATGATGATTGACTATGTTGGTTGGCACCAATTAAGGCTAAAGGAAATAGGAAATTACCTTTTCTTGAAGAAAAAGGCTGCTACCTAAAAATAGGAAACTAACCTAAAATATTCTTATGCAATCTTTGACCAAAAGGCCTTATTTAATGCAAATAAAAATGGAAACTTAAAAAAAACGAAATTAAACCATAACTAATACATAAAGACGCCTTCTTGATGCTTCTTGAATATTTTTGGATGTCACTTATGCTCCTCCTCCAAGGCACATGCTTGTCATATGGTATTTTGAGTGAATTCTTCAATCTGGACTGCACATGGGCCTTGTACATCATCTTGTTTGGCTTCTAGCAATGTAATCACCATGTTTGGACCCTTGATGGGCTGATTGAGAGATGCTTCTTCCAAATAAATGGGCTCAACTCTTTAAGATCTTTGATCAAACAATTCAGCGCCTCTTTCATAGATTTGGTTCTTGCTCTTGTCATTGGGCCTGCAATGCCTTGTAATGGGTCTTTTAGAATATTGGACTTCCATCTTTTAGCTTGGGCTCCACGCTCCGTGTTTTGGTCTTCCTTTGATGCTTGATCATGCCATGCTCCTCTATCAATTGGTGGCTAGAAGATCCCTAAATATTCATGTAAAGGAAGATGATGAGAAAGAGCAGCAAGAGCTTATCTTCCACACTAGGTGTTTCATAAAGAATAAGGTATGCAGCATGGTTATTGATAGTGGTAGTGTTACCAATGTTGCTAGTACCTTGTTGAAAAGCTGGACTCGCCTACTATGAAGCATCCTAAACCTTATAAATTGCAATGGTTGAATGATAGTACTGAGGCTAAAGTCACTAAGCAGGTTTTGGTTTATTTTTCTATTGGGAACTATCATACTGAAGTTCTATGTGATGTGGTTCTAATGCTTGCTGGACATCTCTTACTAGGAAGGCCATGGCAATTTGATAGCAAAGCTCACCATGATTATTACAAAAATTGTTATTCTATACCATTCAATGGAAAAATCATTGTATTGAAGCCTCTTAGGCCAAAAGAAGCTTATGAGGACCAAGTGAGGATTGAGCAGGATTGCAAAAGAATGAATGAGTTGAAAGAAAAGGAGAGTGGAAAAGAAAGAAACTAAAGAGAGAGAAAAGAAAAAGAAAGAATATGAGAAAAGTGAAAAAAAGATAGAGTTTAATTTCTGGAAAAAGTGAGGTTAAGAGAGCACTGTTGAGTGAGCAAGTCTTAGTGCTTATGTGTAAGGATGCTTATTTTTCCCCTAACAATCTTAACCCCTCTTTACCCTCTAGTGTTGTGTCTTTGTTGCAGGAATTTGGTGATTTATTCCCAAATGAGATACCTGATGGGCTTCCTCCCTTAAGAGGAACTGAGCATAGGATTGATTTTATTCTTGGAGCTTCTCTACCTAATAGACCTGCTTATAGAGCCAATCCTGAGGAAACTAAAGAAATTCAACGCCAAATAGATGAGCTTATGAGGAAAGGCTTTGCGAGAGAAAGCTTGAGCCCATGTGCTGTTCCAGTACTCTTGTGCCTAAGAAAGATGGTTCGTGGTGAATGTGCATTGATTGTAGAGCCATAAACAAAATAACAGTTAAGTATCGCTACCCCATTCCTAGATTAGATGACATGTTGGATGAGTTGCATGGTGCTACTTTATTCTCTAAAATTGATCTTAGGAGTGGTTATCATCAAATTCGCATAAAAGAGGGAGATGAATGGAAAACAGCATTTAAAACTAAATTTGGATTGTATGAAGGGTTAGTTATGCCTTTTGGGTTAACTAATGCACTGGTGAGAACCCACAAGGGAAAAATCCCACGAACCCACAACCGATCTGAATATACGCACCCCAAGAACGTAAACAAAGGTTTGGTGATCTACTTGAACCCTTGAACACGGAAGAACAAGGACCCGAAGTGTTGAAAGACGCCACAAGATTGATCAAGCCTTGATAAGTCTGTTAGTTCAATGAAGAACCCTAGAGAGAACTCCTCTCAATCAGAAATTGCAAAATGCAAGTTTTCATTCAAAATTCCAAATCCCCTCCCAAAATGAGGGTTACAATATCTTATAGAGGATACATTCAAGATCTGACCTAAAAAGCATTAAATGCAATCTAGAAAATCAAAACATAATAAATTCATAAGGACTTGATTTAGGCAACTTGGAAATTCAAAAGTCAAATCTGCCAACTAATTATGAATTTTCGCACAAATGCATTAATGAAATATAATCAGCATATCAAGCCCAAAATATGATTAATTAGGCCCAAATGAGTCTTCTCATGTGTTGTACTTGATCCAAGCTCCTTAAATTGAAGTCTCCAAGCCCAAGATATGATCAGTAGCTCCATTTTCAGCCCAAATGACATTAGTGACATCCTCAGCATTTTTATCCAGATTTGATACTCCAATAAATGCCATTTGCTTTGTCAAGGTGTCTTGCACTAGCCCACTCAAAGCTTCCTTAATTCTTTTAGCTCTTGCTCTTGTGATTGGTCCAGTTGGGATTTGCAATGGATCATTGGAAGTTGAGGAGTTAGCTTGCTGTATCGCATCATTCTCCCTCTCCTCAAAAGGATTCGACCTCGAATCATCACCTTCTTGACAATGCATCAGCCACCACATTTTCTTTACCTTTCTTGTATCTGATGACATACGGAAATGTCTCAATAAATTCCAGCCACCTTGCATGTCTCTTGTTCAGCTTACCTTGACCCTTAATGTGCTTCAAAGATTGATGATCAGTATGAATTACAAATTGTTTAGGCCAAAGGTAGTGTTGCCAATTCTCTAATGCTCTTTTAAGTGCATAGAGCTCCTTGTCATATGTTGGATACTTCAAGGCTGCTCCATTCAACTTTTCACTAAAATAAGCAATTGGCTTTCCTTCCTGCATCAAAACAGCTCCTATTCCAACTCCAGATGCATCACATTCAATCTCAAAAGTTTTGTTAAAGTTAGGCAATACTAATACAGGTGCAGAACACAATTTATCCTTAAGCCTAATGAATGCAACATCTTGTTCTTTATCCCATTTAAAACCAACAGACTTTTTAATAACTTCAGTGAGTGGTGCAGCAAGTGTGCTAAAATCTTTGACAAAGCGCCTATAAAAACTAGCCAAACCATGAAAGCTTCTCACCTCAGTTATGCTTTTAGGTGTTGGCCATTCTTTAATAGCTCTTATCTTTTCTTCATCAACTTCTATTCCTTTAGCACTCACCACAAAGCCAAGAAAAACAATTTTATCCATACAAAAATCACACTTCTTCATATTTGCAAACAATTTTTCCTTTCTCAAAACATCAAGCACACAATGCAAATGATTCAAATGCTCATCAAGATTCTTGCTGTAAATCAGAATGTCATCAAAATAAACCACAACAAATTTCCCAATGAAAGCACGCAAAACATGATTCATTAATCTCATGAAAGTACTAGGTGCATTAGTTAACCCAAATGGCATAACTAACCATTCATACAAACCATGTTTTGTTTTGAAAGCAGTTTTCCATTCATCCCCTTCCCTCATTCTAATTTGATGGTATCCAGATTTCAAATCAATCTTAGAAAAGACAATAGAACCATGCAATTCATCAAGCATATCATCTAATCTAGGAATGGGATGGCGATACTTTATAGTGATGTTATTCACAGCTCTGCAATCAATGCACATCCTCCAAGTTCCATCTTTCTTTGGGACCAAAAGTACCGGAACAGCACAAGGACTCAAGCTTTCTCTAACATATCCCCTTGCCATGAGCTCTTCCACTTGCCTTTGAAGTTCCTTTGTCTCTTCTGGATTGCTTCTATAGGCTGGCCTATTAGGAATTGTTGCTCCTGGAATGAAATCAATTTGATGCTCAATTCCTCTAATGGGTGGTAATCCAGGTGGAATCTCCTCTGGGAACACATCAACATATTCCTGCAATAAAGAACTAACAACACTTGGAAAGGAAGAGTTAATGTCATTAGTATCCAAAAAGGATTCCTTGTAAACAAGGAGAAGCAAATGTTGTTCAGCCAAAAAGGCATTCCTCACTTCACTTTCTTTTGCATAAAAACTCAATTTCTTTTTCTCTTTTCTCTCTTCATTTTTTTTCTGAAATTCTTTTTTTGAACTCTCATCTTTTCTCTCCTTTTCACTCCCATTTCTTTTTGATGTCTCTCTCACATTTTTCATATCACTCTCTTTTTTATCTCTCTCTTTTTTCATCTTAAGTTGATCCTCATACACTTGCTTTGGGGTCAATGGTACAAGAGTAATGGGTCTGTTGTTCATTACAAAAGAATATCTATTTGTAAGCCCATCTTTCTTTACCTTTCTATCAAATTCCCAAGGTCTTCCCAAAAGTATATGTCCAGCATGCATAGGAACAACATCACATAATACTTCATCACAATACTTCCCAATTGAAAAAGAAACAAGAACTTGCTTATCAACTTTAATCTCCCCACATTCATTCAGCCATTGCAGCTTGTATGGTCTAGGGTGTCTAACAGTGGGCAAATGTAATTTCTCAACCATTGTAGTGCTTGCAACATTTGTAACACTGCCACCATCAATTATCAAACTACATACCTTGTTATTAATGAGGCAGCGAGTATGGAAAATATTTTCCCTTTGCTCATTCAACTCATCTTCCTTCACTTGACAATTCAAGGCTCTTCTAACCACAAGGCATTCTCCTTCCACAGCATACTCAATCCCATCATCACTAGCATCTTCAAGTAGGGGCATGGAGTCATCACTTTCACTCTCACTTTCAGTCACAACTTCATTATTTTTCAGAATCATAACTCTCTTGTTGGGGCATTGAGAAGCAATATGACCTGTACCCAAACACTTGAAACATTTTATATCCCTATTTCTAGAAGTTTGGGAATCAGATTTACCTTTGCTCTTTGATGAAGCTTCTTCTTTGCCTCTAGTGGTCTCCTTTTGGATAGCTTTTTCTCCTTTCTTCCAATTCTGTTTGAAAGAAGAAGTTGATCCAGAATGAAATTTTGAAGCACCTTTTCGCTTGAGTTGCTTTTCCACCTTAATAGCCATATGCACCATGTCTTCTAGTTCTACATAATGATGCAATTCAACTATATCAGCTATATCTTTGTTCAACCCACTTAGAAATCGGGCCATTGTTGCTTCTCTATCTTCTTGCACATTAGCTCTTATCATGGCCAATTCCATCTCCTTATTGTACTCCTCTACACTCCTAGGACCTTGTGTAAGGGTCTGCAACTTTTGATAAAGCTCTCTAAAATAATGGTTGGGAACAAATCTCTTCTTCATTAGAGCTTTCATTTCGCTCCAAGTTGTTACAGGCCTCTCTCCATTATTCCTCCTATTAATACCCAATTTATCCCACCAAACAATGGCATAATCAGTGAATTCTATTGCTGCCAACTTCACCTTTTTAGCTTCAGAATAATTATGACACTCAAAGATCATTTCTATTTTCTTTTCCCACTCTAAGTAGGCTTCAGGATCATTTCTACCTTGGAATGATGGTATCTTCATTTTGATGCTCCCAAGGTTCCCATCTACTCTATCTCTCTCCCTTGGGTTATTTCTCCCATATCTTCTCCCATACCTATCCCCTCTATGCCTATTCCTTATCAGTTCAACTTCAGATTCAGAATTGACTTCATCCTCACTACCACCAACTTTGTTAT
Source organism: Neltuma alba (assembly GCF_004799145.2). Lineage (NCBI taxonomy): Eukaryota > Viridiplantae > Streptophyta > Magnoliopsida > Fabales > Fabaceae > Neltuma > Neltuma alba. Next base: position 82,599 of record NW_021635198.1, read on the forward strand.
TTTCAGATTCAAAGTCATCCATAGAAACCTCCCTTTGCCTTCCATGCCTTCTAGGTTTAGGTTGGGCTCTTTGCAGATTTACAATCCTTTCATCTTGTCTATCCATTCTATCCCTTATCTCTCCATAAACCACATTCATCCGTTGAAAATGTTGCTGCATTGCCCTAAGGGTGTCTTCAATATTCATTGGATTTCCACTACCACCAGATGTCCCATCTGCATTAGACATTGTGACTTCAAGGAAAATTAATTATGTTAGTGAAGTAAAGTTCCTCACAAATTTCCTCACGTGTTTCCCTCAAGAATGACACTCAACACTCGTGTTTCACTCAAACTTGGCTTTTAAATTGAGGTATATCACTCTTGCCTTTTTCCACTCTGAAATCCCTCTTGAGGCTCTTTAAAGAACTAAACAATTTAAACAAAGCAATCACAATATGCAGAATCAGCCAACACTTAGGAACTTTGAGAAATTAAGAGTATTGAATATGGACCTTCAAGAAAAGTCAGAAACTCAATTGACACAAGTATTGCAAAAGCCAAAATAGAATTTGGATATGAAGATGATTTGCTCAAAACACTGCTAGCACTATAATTTCTTTTCGTTTTTTTTTTCTGTCCCTTTCTTTTGGGTACCTTTTTTTTTTTCCTTTTTTTTTTCCTTGTCTTTTCCCTTTTCTTTTCTTTTTTTTTCTTCACTGAATAATGCAAGGAAAATCACAAAAATACCATAAACAAAACAGAACAAGCAATCTGAACCCAGAAATTCCAGAAAATGCGTCCTTTTCAAATGGGTATAACTTGCCCTACAAAAGTCGGATTTAGATGAAACCAAAACGAGACGAAAGAAGGGATTTCAAACTATGAAAATGACCTATTAAACTTCACAAAACTCAACGGAAAAGTGAATGGACAAGGATGACAATTTCGGTGATGAACAGAAACGCAGAAGACGAACAGACACAAGAAAAGGCACCAAATGAAGAACGAAAATGAAGGTAAACTAACAGAAAAATATGACCTGAGTTTAGATCCAAAGCTCTGATACCAAGATGGTGAGAACCCACAAGGGAAAAATCCCACGAACCCACAACCGATCTGAATATACGCACCCCAAGAACGTAAACAAAGGTTTGGTGATCTACTTGAACCCTTGAACACGGAAGAACAAGGACCCGAAGTGTTGAAAGACGCCACAAGATTGATCAAGCCTTGATAAGTCTGTTAGTTCAATGAAGAACCCTAGAGAGAACTCCTCTCAATCAGAAATTGCAAAATGCAAGTTTTCATTCAAAATTCCAAATCCCCTCCCAAAATGAGGGTTACAATATCTTATAGAGGATACATTCAAGATCTGACCTAAAAAGCATTAAATGCAATCTAGAAAATCAAAACATAATAAATTCATAAGGACTTGATTTAGGTAACTTGGAAATTCAAAAGTCAAATCTGCCAACTAATTATGAATTTTCGCACAAATGCATTAATGAAATATAATCAGCATATCAAGCCCAAAATATGATTAATTAGGCCCAAATGAGTCTTCTCATGTGTTGTACTTGATCCAAGCTCCTTAAATTGAAGTCTCCAAGCCCAAGATATGATCAGTAGCTCCATTTTCAGCCCAAATGACATTAGTGACATCCTCAGCATTTTTATCCAGATTTGATACTCCAATAAATGCCATTTGCTTTGTCAAGGTGTCTTGCACTAGCCCACTCAAAGCTTCCTTAATTCTTTTAGCTCTTGCTCTTGTGATTGGTCCAGTTGGGATTTGCAATGGATCATTGGAAGTTGAGGAGTTAGCTTGCTGTATCGCATCATGCACCTAGCACTTTCATGAGTTTGATGAATCATGTTTTTCGTTCATTTATTGGAAAGTTTATGGTTGTTTACTTTGATGATATTCTTGTCTATAGTAGAACAATAAATGACTTTTGGGTTAAAACTAAATTTGGATTGTATGAATGGTTAGTTATGCCTTTTGGGTTAACTAATGCACCTAGCACTTTCATGAGCTTGATGAATCATGTTTTTCGTTCATTTATTGGAAAGTTTATGGTTGTTTACTTTGATGATATTCTTGTCTATAGTAGAACAATAAATGACTTTTGGGTTAAAACTAAATTTGGATTGTATGAATGGTTAGTTATGCCTTTTGGGTTAACTAATGCACCTAGCACTTTCATGAGCTTGATGAATCATGTTTTTCGTTCATTTATTAGAAAGTTTGTGGTTGTTTACTTTGATGATATTCTTGTCTATAGTAGAACAATAAATGACCATGTTATTCACTTGCATGAGGTGTTTCGAACTCTTAGGGAGAATAGCTTATATGCTAATTTTCAGAAATGCTCGTTTTGCATGGATTTTGTTGTGTTTCTTGGTTTTGTTGTAGGTGCTCAAGGGATCCATGTGGATGAGGAAAAGGTGAAAGCTATAAGAGATTGGCCAACCCCAAAGAATGCCAATAAAGTCAAGAGTTTCTATGGACTAGCAAGTTTCTATAGGAGGTTTGTCAAAGATTTTTCAACTATTGCTGCGCCTCTAAATGAGCTTGTTAAGAAGCATGTGACATTTAAATGGGGTGAAACACAAGAAACAGCTTTTAATACCTTGAAAGAGAAATTAACCAATGAACCACTTTTGTGTTTACCTGATTTTAATAAAGTTTTTGAAGTTGAATGTGATGCTTCTGGGATTGGTATTGGTGCTGTTATAATGCAAGAGTCTAGGCCTATTACCTACTTCAGTGAGAAATTAAGTGGAGCTTTTTTGAATTACTCTACTTATGATAAGGAACTCTATGCTTTAAAACAAATTTTAGAAACATGGCAGCATTATTTATGGCCCAAGGAGTTCATTATTCACTCTGATCATGAAAGTTTGAAGTTTCTAAAGTCTCAAGGTAAGCTTAACAAGAGGCATGCTCGCTGGTTAGAGTTCATAGAGACGTTTCCTTATGTGATCAAGCATAAGCAAGGTAAAGAGAATGTTGTTGCTGATGCTCTTTCTAGGAGGTATTCTCTTATCACTTCTCTTCATGCTAGATTACTTGGATTTGAATTATTGAAAGGGCTGTATGACTCTGATTGTGATTTTTCCAAAATTTGGCTTTCTTGTGAGCATGAGGTGAATGACTTTTATAGATCTGATGGGTTTCTTTTTAAGAAAGATAAATTGTGCATTCCTAATTGCTCTATGCATGAGCTGCTTGTAAAGGAAACTCATGGTGGTGGTTTGATGGGTCACTTTGGTGTTGACAAAACATTAGCTATTTTGCATGAACACTTTTATTGGCCTCATATGAGGAAAGATGTCATTTCTATTTGTACCAAATGTGTCACATACAAGCATGCAAAGTCTAAGGTTCAACCTCATGGCTTGTATTCTCCTTTACCTGTGCCTTCCCAACCTTGGGTAGATATTTCTATGGATTTTGTGTTGGGTTTGCCTAGGTCTCAGTCTGGAAAGGATAGTGTCTTTGTTGTGGTTGATAGATTTAGTAAAATGGCTCATTTTATTGCATGTTCTAAAACAAATGATGCAGTCCATATTGCTGACTTGTTTTTCAAGGAAATTAGGTTGCATGGATTTCCCAAAACCATTGTGAGTGGCAAGGATGTGAAGTTTCTTAGCCATTTTTGGAGGACTTTATGGAGTAAGCTAGGAACTAAGTTGTTATTTTCTACTGTGGTACATCCCCAAATTGATGGGCAAACTGAGGTAGTCAACAGAACACTTACTACCTTGTTGCGTGCAATAATCCAAAAGAACTTAAAGAATTGGATCAATTGTCTGCCTCATATTGAGTTTGCATATAATAGAGCTGTTCACTCTTCTACTTCCTTCTCTCCATTTGAGGTTGTCTATGGCTTTAATCCTTTGTCTCCTTACTATTGCCTTCTAATGAGCAAGCAAATCTCGATGGCAAGAAAAAGGTTGAGTTTGTGCAGGGATTACATGCTAAGGTGAGAGCCAACATAGAGAGGAAGAATGGGCAATATGCTAGGCAAGCTAACAAAGGTCGTCGGAGGAATGTCTTTGAGCCTGGAGATTGGGTTTGGGTACACCTGCGGAAGGAGAGATTTCCCGATCAACGCAAATCTAAGTTACATCCAAGAGGATATGGCCCTTTCCAAGTCTTAGAGTGGATCAATGACAATGCTTATAAAACAGATTTGCCTAGTTCCTATGGTAATGTTAGTGCTACTTTTAATGTTGCTGTATTTATCTCTCTTTGATGTTGCAGATTCGAGGATGAATCCTTTCGAGCAGGGAGGGAATGATGGAGGAGCAAGGTGTGATCAAGAGCACGGGCAAGGAGCCCAAACAAAGAAGTCCAACATTCCAAAAGATCCATTACAAAGCATTGGAGGCCCAATGACAAGAGCAAGGACCAAAGCTATGAAAGAGGCCCTAAATTGTCTAATAAGAGGGCTAAAAGAGCTAGAGCCCATTTATTTCGAAGAAGCACATTTTAGTGAGCCTAAAAGGAGTCCAAAAATGGTGATCACATTGCTAGAAGCCCAACAAGATGATGTACAAGGCCCATGTGGGGTTCAAATTGAAGAATTCACTTAAGATACCATGTGACAAGCATGTGCCTTGGACAAGGGTCATAAGTGACATCCAATAATCTTCAAGAAGGCATCATTATGAATTGATTATGATTTAAATTCGTTTTTTTTGTCAAGGAGTGTTCTAGTAGATCATGTTTTGATCTACTTTCCTATTTTTAAATAGCAGACTTGTTTTTGAAGTTTAAGTTATTTCCTTTTATTTCTATGTAATAAATGGTGCGTCCCATAGTCAAATAATCATTAATAAGGCATCATCCCTAGCATTTATGTCTTAGGATGTTGATTCTGGAGTGTTCTATTGTTGCCTATATATAGGCTACGTTTTTGTAATTGAAGGAGATTTAGATGAATGAGAATTGAGTTTATTTCTCTCAGTGTGAGCTTTGCTTGCATCCTTGTATTCTCGTGAGAATACTCGACAGTATTAACAAATTGATCAACCTTATGGTGTCTTCATGGCTAAGGTTGTAAGAGACGGGTTCTCTTAAGGTCCTACCTAGATCAACCGTCCATTTGTTACTCGATTCTAGCCGGTCCGTACGTCCCCTCATATCAAGCAAAAGGGAGAAAAAAGAGATTAAGGAAGATGAAATGGAAAAACATAAACAAAAGGGATCGAAATAAGGAAGAAAGAATGAGGATAATGGAAATGAAAGGAAAACGGAAGCAATAAGGAACAAAAGAATGAAAACACAAAAGAATAAAACTTGAAATCTAGCAAACCTTAGCTCTGATACCACTTGATATGAGGGGACATACGGACGGTTGATCTATGTAGGACCTTAAGAGAACCCGTCTCTTACAACCCTAGCCATGAAGACACCACAAGGTTGATCAATCCCTTGATACTATCGAGTATTCTTACGAGAATACAAGGATGCAAGCAAAGCTCACACTAAGAGAAATAAACTCAATTCTCATTCATTTAAATCTCCTTCAATTACAAAAACATAGCCTATATATAGGCAACAATAGAACACTCTAGAATCAGCATCCTAAGACATAAATGCTAGGGATGATGCCTCATTAATGATTATTTGACTATGGGAGGCACCATTTATTACATAGAAATAAAAGGAAATAACTTAAACTTCAAGAACAAGTCTGCTATTTAAAAATAGGACAGTAGATCAAAACATGATCTTCTAGAACACTCCTTGACCAAAAAAAATGAATTCAAATCATAATCAATCCATGGGGTACGTGGCCTTGACTTTTTTGCATTTTGGAGGCATTCCCTTGATTGGGCTTACTGCAAGTATAGCAGACATTCTGTTCGACCATACATGGTCTATCACTGTGACTCTTGTTGCAGGTTGGTCATCCCTTACCATTTGGGGCTTGCTTCCTTTCTTGTTGTTTCGGTTGTCCCATGACCTCTTCCTCTTCCTGTTGGCATTAGAAGAGGTGCTACCTTGATCTCCCTTCTCTAACTTAGGAGTAGACTTAACCATCAGATGATGGTTCAGGTTATTCTTTGTAATTTGGCAGGCTTCAACTACCTCATTGAAGTGCTCAAATTGCCTGGGAGCAATCATCTACCTTAAGGGCTGCTTCAGTCTTCTTAGTGATCAACCTCTCATCATCCCGATTATACAGATAACTGGAGTAGTGAGAGAAACGGATAAACTTAGCCAGGTACTCATCAAATGGCTCATTATCCTTCTACTTCAGGGTCAGGAATTCCGCTTCCCTTTTGTCCCTAACTAATCGTGGGAAGTACTTCTCATAAAACTGCTTCAAGAACACTTTCCATGTTACCCTTGTGTTTTGAGATTCAAGAATGAATTCGGTGTTCTTCCACCAACGGTTGACATCCTTTTCTAGCTTGTAGATCGCCATTTGGGCTTTCCACTTGGTCAAATAGTCCAAAACCTTGAAAATATTTTCTAAGCTATTAATCTAGTCCTGATGCGATACAGCAAGCTAACTCCTCAACTTCCAATGATCCATTGCAAATCCCAACTGGACCAATCACAAGAGCAAGAGCTAAAAGAATTAAGGAAGCTTTGAGTGGGCTAGTGCAAGACACCTTGACAAAGCAAATGGCATTTATTGGAGTATCAAATCTGGATAAAAATGCTGAGGATGTCACTAATGTCATTTGGGCTGAAAATGGAGCTACTGATCATATCTTGGGCTTGGAGACTTCAATTTAAGGAGCTTGGATCAAGTACAACACATGAGAAGACTCATTTGGGCCTAATTAATCATATTTTGGGCTTGATATGCTGATTATATTTCATTAAATGCATTTGTGCGAAAATTCATAATTAGTTGGCAGATTTGACTTTTGAATTTCCAAGTTACCTAAATCAAGTCCTTATGAATTTATTATGTTTTGATTTTCTAGATTGCATTTAATGCTTTTTAGGTCAGATCTTGAATGTATCCTCTATAAGATATTGTAACCCTCATTTTGGGAGGAGATTTGGAATTTTGAATGAAAACTTGCATTTTGCAATTTCTGATTGAGAGGAGTTCTCTCTAGGGTTCTTCATTGAACTAACAGACTTATCAAGGCTTGATCAATCTTGTGGCGTCTTTCAACACTTCGGGTCCTTGTTCTTCCGTGTTCAAGGGTTCAAGTAGATCACCAGACCTTTGTTTACGTTCTTGGGGTGCGTATATTCAGATCGGTTGTGGGTTCGTGGGATTTTTCCCTTGTGGGTTCTCACCATCTTGGTATCAGAGCTTTGGATCTAAACTCAGGTCATATTTTTCTGTTAGTTTACCTTCATTTTCGTTCTTCATTTGGTGCCTTTTCTTGTGTCTGTTCGTCTTCTGCGTTTCTGTTCATCACCGAAATTGTCATCCTTGTCCATTCACTTTTCCGTTGAGTTTTGTGAAGTTTAATAGGTCATTTTCATAGTTTGGAATCCCTTCTTTCGTCTCGTTTTGGTTTCATCTAAATCCGACTTTTGTAGGGCAAGTTATACCCATTTGAAAAGGACGCGTTTTCTGGAATTTCTGGGTTCAGATTGCTTGTTCTGTTTTGTTTATGGTATTTTTGTGATTTTCCTTGCATTATTCAGTGAAAAAAAAAAGAAAAGAAAAGGGAAAAGACAAGAAAAAAAAAGGAAAAAAAAAAAGGTACCCAAAAAGAAAGGGACAGAAAAAAAAAACGAAAAGAAATTATAGTGCTGGCAGTGTTTTGAGCAAATCATCTTCATATCCAAATTCTATTTTGGCTTTTGCAATACTTGTGTCAATTGAGTTTCTGACTTTTCTTGAAGGTCCATATTCAATACTCTTAATTTCTCAAAGTTCCTAAGTGTTGGCTGATTCTGCATATTGTGATTGCTTTGTTTAAATTGTTTAGTTCTTTAAAGAGCCTCAAGAGGGATTTCAGAGTGGAAAAAGGCAAGAGTGATATACCTCAATTTAAAAGCCAAGTTTGAGTGAAACACGAGTGTTGAGTGTCATTCTTGAGGGAAACACGTGAGGAAATTTGTGAGGAACTTTACTTCACTAACATAATTAATTTTCCTTGAAGTCACAATGTCTAATGCAGATGGGACATCTGGTGGTAGTGGAAATCCAATGAATATTGAAGACACCCTTAGGGCAATGCAGCAACATTTTCAACGGATGAATGTGGTTTATGGAGAGATAAGGGATAGAATGGATAGACAAGATGAAAGGATTGTAAATCTGCAAAGAGCCCAACCTAAACCTAGAAGGCATGGAAGGCAAATGGAGGTTTCTATGGATGACTTTGAATCTGAAAATAACAAAGTTGGTGGTAGTGAGGATGAAGTCAATTCTGAATCTGAAGTTGAACTGATAAGGAATAGGCATAGAGGGGATAGGTATGGGAGAAGATATGGGAGAAATAACCCAAGGGAGAGAGATAGAGTAGATGGGAACCTTGGGAGCATCAAAATGAAGATTCCATCATTCCAAGGTAGAAATGATCCTGAAGCCTACTTAGAGTGGGAAAAGAAAATAGAAATGATCTTTGAGTGTCATAATTATTCTGAAGCTAAAAAGGTGAAGTTGGCAGAAATAGAATTCACTGATTATGCCATTGTTTGGTGGGATAAATTGGGTATTAATAGGAGGAATAATGGAGAGAGGCCTGTAACAACTTGGAGCGAAATGAAAGCTCTAATGAAGAAGAGATTTGTTCCCAACCATTATTTTAGAGAGCTTTATCAAAAGTTGCAGACCCTTACACAAGGTCCTAGGAGTGTAGAGGAGTACAATAAGGAGATGGAATTGGCCATGATAAGAGCTAATGTGCAAGAAGATAGAGAAGCAACAATGGCCCGATTTCTAAGTGGGTTGAACAAAGATATAGCTGATATAGTTGAATTGCATCATTATGTAGAACTAGAAGACATGGTGCATATGGCTATTAAGGTGGAAAAGCAACTCAAGCGAAAAGGTGCTTCAAAATTTCATTCTGGATCAACTTCTTCTTTCAAACAGAATTGGAAGAAAGGAGAAAAAGCTATCCAAAAGGAGACCACTAGAGGCAAAGAAGAAGCTTCATCAAAGAGCAAAGGTAAATCTGATTCCCAAACTTCTAGAAATAGGGATATAAAATGTTTCAAGTGTTTGGGTACAGGTCATATTGCTTCTCAATGCCCCAACAAGAGAGTTATGATTCTGAAAAATAATGAAGTTGTGACTGAAAGTGAGAGTGAAAGTGATGACTCCATGCCCCTACTTGAAGATGCTAGTGATGATGGGATTGAGTATGCTGTGGAAGGAGAATGCCTTGTGGTTAGAAGAGCCTTGAATTGTCAAGTGAAGGAAGATGAGTTGAATGAGCAAAGGGAAAATGTTTTCCATACTCGCTGCCTCATTAATAACAAGGTATGTAGTTTGACAATTGATGGTGGGAGTGTTACAAATGTTGCAAGCACTACAATGGTTGAGAAATTACATTTGCCCACTGTTAGACACCCTAGACCATACAAGCTGCAATGGCTGAATGAATGTGGGGAGATTAAAGTTGATAAGCAAGTTCTTGTTTCTTTTTCAATTGGGAAGTATTGTGATGAAGTATTATGTGATGTTGTTCCTATGCATGCTGGACATATACTTTTGGGAAGACCTTGGGAATTTGATAGAAAGGTAAAGAAAGATGGGCTTACAAATAGATATTCTTTTGTAATGAACAACAGACCCATTACTCTTGTACCATTGACCCCAAAGCAAGTGTATGAGGATCAACTTAAGATGAAAAAAGAGAGAGATAAAAAAGAGAGTGATATGAAAAATGTGAGAGAGACATCAAAAAGAAATGGGAGTGAAAAGGAGAGAAAAGATGAGAGTTCAAAAAAAGAATTTCAGAAAAAAAATGAAGAGAGAAAAGAGAAAAAGAAATTGAGTTTTTATGCAAAAGAAAGTGAAGTGAGGAATGCCTTTTTGGCTGAACAACATTTGCTTCTCCTTGTTTACAAGGAATCCTTTTTGGATACTAATGACATTAACTCTTCCTTTCCAAGTGTTGTTAGTTCTTTATTGCAGGAATATGTTGATGTGTTCCCAGAGGAGATTCCACCTGGATTACCACCCATTAGAGGAATTGAGCATCAAATTGATTTCATTCCAGGAGCAACAATTCCTAATAGGCCAGCCTATAGAAGCAATCCAGAAGAGACAAAGGAACTTCAAAGGCAAGTGGAAGAGCTCATGGCAAGGGGATATGTTAGAGAAAGCTTGAGTCCTTGTGCTGTTCCGGTACTTTTGGTCCCAAAGAAAGATGGAACTTGGAGGATGTGCATTGATTGCAGAGCTGTGAATAACATCACTATAAAGTATCGCCATCCCATTCCTAGATTAGATGATATGCTTGATGAATTGCATGGTTCTATTGTCTTTTCTAAGATTGATTTGAAATCTGGATACCATCAAATTAGAATGAGGGAAGGGGATGAATGGAAAACTGCTTTCAAAACAAAACATGGTTTGTATGAATGGTTAGTTATGCCATTTGGGTTAACTAATGCACCTAGTACTTTCATGAGATTAATGAATCATGTTTTGCGTGCTTTCATTGGGAAATTTGTTGTGGTTTATTTTGATGACATTCTGATTTACAGCAAGAATCTTGATGAGCATTTGAATCATTTGCATTGTGTGCTTGATGTTTTGAGAAAGGAAAAATTGTTTGCAAATATGAAGAAGTGTGATTTTTGTATGGATAAAATTGTTTTTCTTGGCTTTGTGGTGAGTGCTAAAGGAATAGAAGTTGATGAAGAAAAGATAAGAGCTATTAAAGAATGGCCAACACCTAAAAGCATAACTGAGGTGAGAAGCTTTCATGGTTTGGCTAGTTTTTATAGGCGCTTTGTCAAAGATTTTAGCACACTTGCTGCACCACTCACTGAAGTTATTAAAAAGTCTGTTGGTTTTAAATGGGATAAAGAACAAGATGTTGCATTCATTAGGCTTAAGGATAAATTGTGTTCTGCACCTGTATTAGTATTGCCTAACTTTAACAAAACTTTTGAGATTGAATGTGATGCATCTGGAGTTGGAATAGGAGCTGTTTTGATGCAGGAAGGAAAGCCAATTGCTTATTTTAGTGAAAAGTTGAATGGAGCAGCCTTGAAGTATCCAACATATGACAAGGAGCTCTATGCACTTAAAAGAGCATTAGAGAATTGGCAACACTACCTTTGGCCTAAACAATTTGTAATTCATACTGATCATCAATCTTTGAAGCACATTAAGGGTCAAGGTAAGCTGAACAAGAGACATGCAAGGTGGCTGGAATTTATTGAGACATTTCCGTATGTCATCAGATACAAGAAAGGTAAAGAAAATGTGGTGGCTGATGCATTGTCAAGAAGGTGATGATTCGAGGTCGAATCCTTTTGAGGAGAGGGGGAATGATGCGATACAGCAAGCTAACTCCTCAACTTCCAATGATCCATTGCAAATCCCAACTGGACCAATCACAAGAGCAAGAGCTAAAAGAATTAAGGAAGCTTTGAGTGGGCTAGTGCAAGACACCTTGACAAAGCAAATGGCATTTATTGGAGTATCAAATCTGGATAAAAATGCTGAGGATGTCACTAATGTCATTTGGGCTGAAAATGGAGCTACTGATCATATCTTGGGCTTGGAGACTTCAATTTAAGGAGCTTGGATCAAGTACAACACATGAGAAGACTCATTTGGGCCTAATTAATCATATTTTGGGCTTGATATGCTGATTATATTTCATTAAATGCATTTGTGCGAAAATTCATAATTAGTTGGCAGATTTGACTTTTGAATTTCCAAGTTACCTAAATCAAGTCCTTATGAATTTATTATGTTTTGATTTTCTAGATTGCATTTAATGCTTTTTAGGTCAGATCTTGAATGTATCCTCTATAAGATATTGTAACCCTCATTTTGGGAGGAGATTTGGAATTTTGAATGAAAACTTGCATTTTGCAATTTCTGATTGAGAGGAGTTCTCTCTAGGGTTCTTCATTGAACTAACAGACTTATCAAGGCTTGATCAATCTTGTGGCGTCTTTCAACACTTCGGGTCCTTGTTCTTCCGTGTTCAAGGGTTCAAGTAGATCACCAGACCTTTGTTTACGTTCTTGGGGTGCGTATATTCAGATCGGTTGTGGGTTCGTGGGATTTTTCCCTTGTGGGTTCTCACCAAGTCCTTTGCCTCTTGGATGTCGAACACTCCATAGAACAACGATGGATTGTGTTTGTAGAAATGAGTCATCCACTGCTGGATGCTGTTAGGGTCTACTGCCGGCGTTGATGGTCTGGGCAGCTGATCTGATGCTTGAGCTATAAAAACTTCTTCTTCTGGATGCCTCCTGTCAAGCTTAGCCACTGCTGCAACTACTACTACAGCTATCACGACGTCTTTTTCTTATTCCTGGCAAGCTTAGACAACCCTCGTCTCTTAAATAAACTTTTGTTGCTGTTCCAAGTGATCCAAAATCAACTGTAGCGGATCGGGAGAGACCCTTGCATTGTGTCTTGAGGGTCTCTCTGGTGAAAGTTCCTTCGAGTTCTAACCATCACATTAACTAAATAGATAGCATAACAAAGGAACAAGAAATAAACAACATGATTGGATTTCACTTAAACATATGCATACATCACACAGCATTCATATATCAATCAATAGCAACAAAGTTTAAGACATACATGTTTTAGAAACATACAAAACAACCAAGCATCGTCAGTCTACTCCTACTATGGCTAGCTGTACTAAAACAAGTCCTACATCAGTGCTACAAAGGCCCAACTAGCTACACAAACTGGGAAATAGCGAAGCCCTCAAGGCTCTGGATCCTCTCCTTAATATCGGATCCTTGTATCTAATCCAGGCGATAGAACTCATTCTGCCATAAGGGTGTGAACGAGAGCTTGTCTATCATCGTCAGGATCCAGTCCTCTATATCTGACTCAAGAAAATGTATTCCCCACAAAGATTTCGAGAGCATCTATGAGATCATTGAAGCTAGCACTATCCATGTGACTACAAATGTCTCTCACACCATTTTTCCAAAGCCAGGTCCTAGGGAGTACTTTAAGTAATACTGATGCCTAGTCCGTAACCTCCAGGGTATCATCTTCTCTAGTCACATAATAGTAGAGCTTATTCTCCAGATATCTTAGGTACACATGGGCATGCTGGTTCTCGTTGAGCTTAATGTACTAGTCTCTCTCCCTAAAGTCCTTGGCTAAATCCTCTATGGTGTGGAATTCTTTGGTGATTGGAAGTAGTTTGACGTTAGTAGGTCTAGCTCTATTATCATCAGATATTTCAATGACCGCAATCCTCTGAGGGTCATTAGAAGCAACTATGGCTATGTCAGGTAGAGGGTTACTCGCCCGTAAGGTGTCATAGTAGAAGTCCGCTACAATATCGAACCATTGAGGGAAAGGTTCTCCTTGTCTCCTCTGGTTAATTGAACCCTCTGAGTCACTATTATAGCCATAACAAGCCATTCTACTTCTTTCCTACATCATAATAACTGATCTCTTGTCATTCAAAGGTCAAATTTAATACTCTAGATTAGGTGGGAGATGAGTCAACTAGAGGTCAGTCTCAAGGAGCCTTAATGTCTTCTGGAATTAAACTAGTTAGAAGTTACAAATTAAACTAACAGAGAAGGAGGTAGCTTCTGGAATTGGTTTCTATCTTGAATTGTTATTTATGAAAACTAATTTTCAAAAGGAATGAGAGAAGAATAAGATGCAGAAAAGAGTTTGAAAGAGATATCAATGAAGTTGATAGCATACCAGGAGGCGTTGAATATGAAGGTCATGAAGCCCAAATAACACACCCTCAGTTAGAAGCCCAGCAAGCCCTCCAGAATGTTCAAGGGATTTATAGCTCTAGAATGCTTACATGGAGGAGGACATGGATCATTCCTTGGATGATGACACAGATACATACGGAGCTTAACGTGACATATGGAAGGCCACCCCAAAAACCGCCATGGCATATAAGTCATTGGAGTATGAACACTTGGACCTTGAGAAAGATAAGAGCACATTCTAAGAGCCCAAAAGGAGCATTTAAAGCCAGTTTTCATGTTGTTGAAGGCCCAACACAATCATGTATGGAGGAGTCCATTAGAGCTATAATCTTTTAAATTGGGGCCCAAATGCATTATGCTATGGACCATGGGAATTCCAGAACGTGATTCAACCACATTCAAGCCCAAATGGATGTCTAAAAGGCCCATTTATGCTTTTGGACGTGAATAGCAATGAAGGTCCATTTGGAAGGTCCAAGAAGATTCAAGAAGCATCAAGAGTGATATTATTGACATTAATTAGGATTTTGTTTGTTTTAATTAGTTTCTTATTTTCAAATAGCAGATTTGTTCTTGAAGTTTAAGTTATTTCCTTTTATTTCTATGTAAGAAATGATGCCTCCTATAGTCAAATAATCATTAATGAGGCATCATCCCTAGCATTTATGTCTTAAGATGCTGATTCTAGAGTGTTCTATGGTTGCCTATATATAGGCTACGTTTTTGTACTTAAAATTAAGATTTAGATGAATGAGAATTAAGTTTATTTCTTTCAGTGTGAGCTTTGCTTGCATCCTTGTATTCTCGTGAGAATACTTGACAGTATCAAGGGATTGATCAACCTTGTGGTGTCTTCATGGCTAGGTTTGTAAGAGACGGGTTCTCTTAAGGTCCTACCTAGATCAACCGTCCGTTCATTACTTGATTCTAGCCGGTCCGTACATCCCCTCACATCAGAAGTGAATTCCCTTGGATCTGTGATTTCACCTTCCTTGCAACCTAAAATCAGATTTCTATTTCTCTTAGGCAATTCATCAAACAGTAGGTCTGCAATCAACTCTAATGATGTAATTAGATAATTTCCAGGATGACAATTAACCAATTCACCTCAGATTTATTACAACAACTAAGTTCCAGACTTAATCAAATCAGAAACTGAATTGAATCTACTTAGAAAAAGGAAATTATAACCTCTAAACACATCACAACTCAGAAGTAGCAGAACCTAATGAAATCTAAGATGAGTTATATATCTGAACTTCAAACAAAGATTTATAACAAGATCCAAATCTGAAACACAAATACAAACTCAAGAAAAATGAAATCTCCTTGACAATCAGTGCCCTGGATCCATCACAGCTCCTTAGGAATCAATGGCTTAGTTGCTCATGTTGATGGAGGAAATCTGGCCAAATCTCCTCTGAATCTCCATGGCAAAATGCAAGAGAAGAGAAGAAGATGAAGAAGATGAATCTGGAAGTTAAGAGAATCTGGAGAAGTGAAGAAAAGAAGAGAATGAATGAGAATGCTGGAATTCAATATCAGATCTGTTTTTCTCAAGCTTCTGGACGTCCAGTTTTGTTTTTAATTTTCCCTCCGTCTTCTCACCTCATTATCCACCATTTGAAGGCTTGTAATGTTGTATTTTGACATGTGAAACTTCCCTACCTTCAGTTGTGCATTTTACTAAAGCCCAAGACATGTGTCACTCTCTTGAAACTCACTGGCCATGGAGCTATGCGTTTTACTTAGAGTTTTTCCTCATAGAATGCTACACTAGATCACACATGATTCTAGCTCTTAACTAGATTCAAAACACTGCGTTTTAACTCCTAATTCAAGATTTTTGGCTACATCTTTCTAGATTTTGTCCATTCTTCACCAATACTTCCACAATTAGAGAAAATCCCTTTCAATCCTGCAATGATACACCAAATTCTCACATCATCATTTCTTATCAAATATTGGAAATCTAAAGATAATTCCACATGAAAGTATTTAAATTCAGTAGGAAATCACATTATTTAGTTGATCAAAATGTGGTTCATAAAATTCCCCTACACTAGCACTTTGCACTCCTGGGCAAATATGATCAAATAGTTCCTGAAATCTCATTAACAACCAGCTATAAATTGAAATAGTATCCAATTATGATTCGTCATCTCAACCCAGTACTCAAGAGAAAAACCAGCATAATAAGGAATCAAATTGTCAATAAAAAGACTAGGAAATGATCTTAATTCAGCAAATTGCACAAGGAAAAGTGGAAGTATTCTCTCGGCAAGTGTTTCACTCTCCTCACCATTCCATTACAGGGTCATTTCACTCTTCTCTCTTAGCCTAGGCCCTACCATAAGCTTGACGAAACTCTAATATCTCCACCACTGAGTAGCATGAGGTAATTTTGCATCAAGAGGACTTCCCTTAAGGTTGTAATGTTGGAAAGGCTAAAGGATGGAATCTGGCCACTTGAGCAAGAATGCATGCATGCTGAAAACAAGACAGAAAGAATACAAACAACTCACAAATGAACTCTTCAACGCAAGCCATGAATGCAAATGCTAATGTATAGCTCTTATTGGAATACTGGAGTTATGAGATACTAGCTATAATCTTGTTTATAATTCTTTGCTTAGGCTTTTCCAAAAACTTTTTTTTCTCATTTCTTTTTTTCTGCTGCTTATTGGCTCTTTTTTTTTGTATATCCTTTTTTTCAATTCGTTTTTTTTTCAACTGCCTTTTTCTTTCTTCTCCTTTTTTTTCTTCCATTTTTTAATTTTCACAGCTAGCATCCTAAGACAGAATTAGACAAAGGTAATACAAAATATATCCTAACAATGAAAAAGCATGAAACTTGATGACCAAATGCAATACAATCTTACTTAAGTTGGCCAGTATGATATCAAAAGAATCATGAATGGCTCAATGGGGTTAAGCAAAAGTCAGTATCAATGGATTGTGTTTGGAGTAAACTGGGCTTAGAATAGAATGCCTCTTTCATATGCAATTTCCCAAAGCAAAAATGTGGCCTCAATTAAGAGCTAGGTCAAGTTCTAGAGGGTCCTAGTACTAAGGAGATTGCACTCTTAATAAAAGAATTTAGGCTCAAACAAGACCTTCCAACATGGGTTATTCTTCCCAAATCCAATACAACAGCTGAATAAAATCAATTCTAACCTTAATACAACATTTCTCAACCTCAAATGCTGAATCATCCCAATAATAATTAGGTTTCAATGAATTCCCAGATTCCTAAATGTTCAAGTCAGAAAGTTATCAACATGATTTCAGAAAATCAAGCTTAGAACCAAAGAGATTTTTGGAGTAGCAAAGGTTTAGTGCAGCACAACTGATCTAGAAAGTGGATTATGCATAGACACTCAAAGCAAGAGACATGAGTGCTAAGTCATATCAGCAGTACACAATCTACAACCAAGAATTTCAAAATCATCAAGATATTATCCTTCCCCACACTTAAATTCAGTATTGTCCTCAATACAGTCTGGAGCACATGAAAAGTCCAGAGTAAAAACAATGAAACAAAAGAAAGGAAAACAAGTAAAACACCATTTTTTTTAAAAAAAAATACTGAAATGACCTCTTTCCCCCACACTTATTCTCAAATCATTTAAGCATAAAATATCACTAGCAAGACACAAAAATGAAAAGAAAGCAATAGGGAAAAGAGGCAACCTGATATTCAAGGTGGCGGGAGTTTTCATGATAGAGTTTGGTGAGAACCCACAAGGGAAAAATCCCACGAACCCACAACCGATCTGAATATACGCACCCCAAGAACGTAAACAAAGGTCTGGTGATCTACTTGAACCCTTGAACACGGAAGAACAAGGACCCGAAGTGTTGAAAGACGCCACAAGATTGATCAAGCCTTGATAAGTCTGTTAGTTCAATGAAGAACCCTAGAGAGAACTCCTCTCAATCAGAAATTGCAAAATGCAAGTTTTCATTCAAAATTCCAAATCTCCTCCCAAAATGAGGGTTACAATATCTTATAGAGGATACATTCAAGATCTGACCTAAAAAGCATTAAATGCAATCTAGAAAATCAAAACATAATAAATTCATAAGGACTTGATTTAGGTAACTTGGAAATTCAAAAGTCAAATCTGCCAACTAATTATGAATTTTCGCACAAATGCATTTAATGAAATATAATCAGCATATCAAGCCCAAAATATGATTAATTAGGCCCAAATGAGTCTTCTCATGTGTTGTACTTGATCCAAGCTCCTTAAATTGAAGTCTCCAAGCCCAAGATATGATCAGTAGCTCCATTTTCAGCCCAAATGACATTAGTGACATCCTCAGCATTTTTATCCAGATTTGATACTCCAATAAATGCCATTTGCTTTGTCAAGGTGTCTTGCACTAGCCCACTCAAAGCTTCCTTAATTCTTTTAGCTCTTGCTCTTGTGATTGGTCCAGTTGGGATTTGCAATGGATCATTGGAAGTTGAGGAGTTAGCTTGCTGTATCGCATCATTCCCCCTCTCCTCAAAAGGATTCGACCTCGAATCATCACCTGCATCAAAAGGAGATAAATCAGCCACATTGAAAGTAGCACTAACATTATACTTACCAAGTAAATCAATTTTGTAAGCATTGTCATTGATTCTTTCAAGCACTTGAAATGGACCATCTCCTCTTGGAGCTAATTTGGACTTTCTTTGAGCTGGAAATCTTTCTTTCCTCATATGCACCCACACCCAATCACCAGGTTCAAAGAGAACACGCCTTCTTCCTTTGTTAGCCTTGGATGCATATTGCTCATTTTTCTTTTCAATTTGTTGTTTCACTTTTTGATGAAGTTGTTTCACTGTTTCAGCTTTTTTTGTCCCATCAAGACTGGCCCTCTCATCAATAGGCAATGGTAATAAATCCAAGGGAGTTAGTGGATTAAAACCATACACTATTTCAAAAGGAGAATAATCAGTAGATGAGTGCACACTCCTATTGTAAGCAAATTCAATGAATGACAAGCAATTTTCCCAATTCTTCAAGTTCTTTTGAATCACAGTTCTAAGCAATTGAGTTAAAGTTCTATTAACTACCTCAGTTTGTCCATCAGTTTGTGGATGACAAGCAGTAGAAAACAATAATTTAGTACCCAGCTTACCCCACAAAATCCTCCAAAAATGACTCAAGAATTTTGTATCCCTATCAGAAACAATACTTTTAGGAACACCATGAAGTCTTACAATTTCCTTAAAGAACAAATCAGCAATGTATGTGGCATCATCAGTTTTATGGCAAGCAATGAAATGTGCCATTTTAGAAAATCTATCGACAACCACAAATATGGAATCCATACCCTTTCTTGACCTAGGTAAACCCAAAATAAAATCCATTGATATATCTACCCAAGGTTCACTAGGCACAGGTAATGGGGTGTACAAACCATGTGGCAAGACTCTAGATTTAGCCTTTTTACAAGTTATGCATTTAGCACAGATTCTTTCCACATCACGTTTCATTTTAGGCCAAAAGAAATGTTCATGCAAAACATCCAAAGTCTTTTTCACACCAAAGTGACCCATTAATCCTCCCCCATGTGCTTCTCTCACAAGTAATTCTCGCAAAGAACATTGAGGCACACACAATCTGTTTTCTTTAAACAAGTACCCATCAATCCTATAAAACTTTTCAAATGCTTTCTTTTCACAAGCAAGAAACACTTCAGCAAAATCAGCATCAATGGCATACAATTCCTTGATATATTCAAAACCAAGCAACCTAGCATTTAGAGTAGTAAGAAGAGTATACCTTCTTGACAATGCATCAGCCACCACATTTTCTTTACCTTTCTTGTATCTGATGACATACGGAAATGTCTCAATAAATTCCAGCCACCTTGCATGTCTCTTGTTCAGCTTACCTTGACCCTTAATGTGCTTCAAAGATTGATGATCAGTATGAATTACAAATTGTTTAGGCCAAAGGTAGTGTTGCCAATTCTCTAATGCTCTTTTAAGTGCATAGAGCTCCTTGTCATATGTTGGATACTTCAAGGCTGCTCCATTCAACTTTTCACTAAAATAAGCAATTGGCTTTCCTTCCTGCATCAAAACAGCTCCTATTCCAACTCCAGATGCATCACATTCAATCTCAAAAGTTTTGTTAAAGTTAGGCAATACTAATACAGGTGCAGAACACAATTTATCCTTAAGCCTAATGAATGCAACATCTTGTTCTTTATCCCATTTAAAACCAACAGACTTTTTAATAACTTCAGTGAGTGGTGCAGCAAGTGTGCTAAAATCTTTGACAAAGCGCCTATAAAAACTAGCCAAACCATGAAAGCTTCTCACCTCAGTTATGCTTTTAGGTGTTGGCCATTCTTTAATAGCTCTTATCTTTTCTTCATCAACTTCTATTCCTTTAGCACTCACCACAAAGCCAAGAAAAACAATTTTATCCATACAAAAATCACACTTCTTCATATTTGCAAACAATTTTTCCTTTCTCAAAACATCAAGCACACAATGCAAATGATTCAAATGCTCATCAAGATTCTTGCTGTAAATCAGAATGTCATCAAAATAAACCACAACAAATTTCCCAATGAAAGCACGCAAAACATGATTCATTAATCTCATGAAAGTACTAGGTGCATTAGTTAACCCAAATGGCATAACTAACCATTCATACAAACCATGTTTTGTTTTGAAAGCAGTTTTCCATTCATCCCCTTCCCTCATTCTAATTTGATGGTATCCAGATTTCAAATCAATCTTAGAAAAGACAATAGAACCATGCAATTCATCAAGCATATCATCTAATCTAGGAATGGGATGGCGATACTTTATAGTGATGTTATTCACAGCTCTGCAATCAATGCACATCCTCCAAGTTCCATCTTTCTTTGGGACCAAAAGTACCGGAACAGCACAAGGACTCAAGCTTTCTCTAACATATCCCCTTGCCATGAGCTCTTCCACTTGCCTTTGAAGTTCCTTTGTCTCTTCTGGATTGCTTCTATAGGCTGGCCTATTAGGAATTGTTGCTCCTGGAATGAAATCAATTTGATGCTCAATTCCTCTAATGGGTGGTAATCCAGGTGGAATCTCCTCTGGGAACACATCAACATATTCCTGCAATAAAGAACTAACAACACTTGGAAAGGAAGAGTTAATGTCATTAGTATCCAAAAAGGATTCCTTGTAAACAAGGAGAAGCAAATGTTGTTCAGCCAAAAAGGCATTCCTCACTTCACTTTCTTTTGCATAAAAACTCAATTTCTTTTTCTCTTTCTCTCTTCATTTTTTTTCTGAAATTCTTTTTTTGAACTCTCATCTTTTCTCTCCTTTTCACTCCCATTTCTTTTTGATGTCTCTCTCACATTTTTCATATCACTCTCTTTTTTATCTCTCTCTTTTTTCATCTTAAGTTGATCCTCATACACTTGCTTTGGGGTCAATGGTACAAGAGTAAT
Organism: Neltuma alba; assembly: GCF_004799145.2. Lineage (NCBI taxonomy): Eukaryota > Viridiplantae > Streptophyta > Magnoliopsida > Fabales > Fabaceae > Neltuma > Neltuma alba. The sequence continues at coordinate 103,879 of NW_021635198.1, forward strand.
GGGTCTGTTGTTCATTACAAAAGAATATCTATTTGTAAGCCCATCTTTCTTTACCTTTCTATCAAATTCCCAAGGTCTTCCCAAAAGTATATGTCCAGCATGCATAGGAACAACATCACATAATACTTCATCACAATACTTCCCAATTGAAAAAGAAACAAGAACTTGCTTATCAACTTTAATCTCCCCACATTCATTCAGCCATTGCAGCTTGTATGGTCTAGGGTGTCTAACAGTGGGCAAATGTAATTTCTCAACCATTGTAGTGCTTGCAACATTTGTAACACTCCCACCATCAATTATCAAACTACATACCTTGTTATTAATGAGGCAGCGAGTATGGAAAATATTTTCCCTTTGCTCATTCAACTCATCTTCCTTCACTTGACAATTCAAGGCTCTTCTAACCACAAGGCATTCTCCTTCCACAGCATACTCAATCCCATCATCACTAGCATCTTCAAGTAGGGGCATGGAGTCATCACTTTCACTCTCACTTTCAGTCACAACTTCATTATTTTTCAGAATCATAACTCTCTTGTTGGGGCATTGAGAAGCAATATGACCTGTACCCAAACACTTGAAACATTTTATATCCCTATTTCTAGAAGTTTGGGAATCAGATTTACCTTTGCTCTTTGATGAAGCTTCTTCTTTGCCTCTAGTGGTCTCCTTTTGGATAGCTTTTTCTCCTTTCTTCCAATTCTGTTTGAAAGAAGAAGTTGATCCAGAATGAAATTTTGAAGCACCTTTTCGCTTGAGTTGCTTTTCCACCTTAATAGCCATATGCACCATGTCTTCTAGTTCTACATAATGATGCAATTCAACTATATCAGCTATATCTTTGTTCAACCCACTTAGAAATCGGGCCATTGTTGCTTCTCTATCTTCTTGCACATTAGCTCTTATCATGGCCAATTCCATCTCCTTATTGTACTCCTCTACACTCCTAGGACCTTGTGTAAGGGTCTGCAACTTTTGATAAAGCTCTCTAAAATAATGGTTGGGAACAAATCTCTTCTTCATTAGAGCTTTCATTTCGCTCCAAGTTGTTACAGGCCTCTCTCCATTATTCCTCCTATTAATACCCAATTTATCCCACCAAACAATGGCATAATCAGTGAATTCTATTGCTGCCAACTTCACCTTTTTAGCTTCAGAATAATTATGACACTCAAAGATCATTTCTATTTTCTTTTCCCACTCTAAGTAGGCTTCAGGATCATTTCTACCTTGGAATGATGGTATCTTCATTTTGATGCTCCCAAGGTTCCCATCTACTCTATCTCTCTCCCTTGGGTTATTTCTCCCATATCTTCTCCCATACCTATCCCCTCTATGCCTATTCCTTATCAGTTCAACTTCAGATTCAGAATTGACTTCATCCTCACTACCACCAACTTTGTTATTTTCAGATTCAAAGTCATCCATAGAAACCTCCCTTTGCCTTCCATGCCTTCTAGGTTTAGGTTGGGCTCTTTGCAGATTTACAATCCTTTCATCTTGTCTATCCATTCTATCCCTTATCTCTCCATAAACCACATTCATCCGTTGAAAATGTTGCTGCATTGCCCTAAGGGTGTCTTCAATATTCATTGGATTTCCACTACCACCAGATGTCCCATCTGCATTAGACATTGTGACTTCAAGGAAAATTAATTATGTTAGTGAAGTAAAGTTCCTCACAAATTTCCTCACGTGTTTCCCTCAAGAATGACACTCAACACTCGTGTTTCACTCAAACTTGGCTTTTAAATTGAGGTATATCACTCTTGCCTTTTTCCACTCTGAAATCCCTCTTGAGGCTCTTTAAAGAACTAAACAATTTAAACAAAGCAATCACAATATGCAGAATCAGCCAACACTTAGGAACTTTGAGAAATTAAGAGTATTGAATATGGACCTTCAAGAAAAGTCAGAAACTCAATTGACACAAGTATTGCAAAAGCCAAAATAGAATTTGGATATGAAGATGATTTGCTCAAAACACTGCCAGCACTATAATTTCTTTTCGTTTTTTTTTTCTGTCCCTTTCTTTTTGGGTACCTTTTTTTTTTCTTTTTTTTTCTTGTCTTTTCCCTTTTCTTTTCTTTTTTTTTTCACTGAATAATGCAAGGAAAATCACAAAAATACCATAAACAAAACAGAACAAGCAATCTGAACCCAGAAATTCCAGAAAACGCGTCCTTTTCAAATGGGTATAACTTGCCCTACAAAAGTCGGATTTAGATGAAACCAAAACGAGACGAAAGAAGGGATTCCGAACTATGAAAATGACCTATTAAACTTCACAAAACTCAACGGAAAAGTGAATGGACAAGGATGACAATTTCGGTGATGAACAGAAACGCAGAAGACGAACAGACACAAGAAAAGGCACCAAATGAAGAACGAAAATGAAGGTAAACTAACAGAAAAATATGACCTGAGTTTAGATCCAAAGCTCTGATACCAAGATGGTGAGAACCCACAAGGGAAAAATCCCACGAACCCACAACCGATCTGAATATACGCACCCCAAGAACGTAAACAAAGGTCTGGTGATCTACTTGAACCCTTGAACACGGAAGAACAAGGACCCGAAGTGTTGAAAGACGCCACAAGATTGATCAAGCCTTGATAAGTCTGTTAGTTCAATGAAGAACCCTAGAGAGAACTCCTCTCAATCAGAAATTGCAAAATGCAAGTTTTCATTCAAAATTCCAAATCTCCTCCCAAAATGAGGGTTACAATATCTTATAGAGGATACATTCAAGATCTGACCTAAAAAGCATTAAATGCAATCTAGAAAATCAAAACATAATAAATTCATAAGGACTTGATTTAGGTAACTTGGAAATTCAAAAGTCAAATCTGCCAACTAATTATGAATTTTCGCACAAATGCATTTAATGAAATATAATCAGCATATCAAGCCCAAAATATGATTAATTAGGCCCAAATGAGTCTTCTCATGTGTTGTACTTGATCCAAGCTCCTTAAATTGAAGTCTCCAAGCCCAAGATATGATCAGTAGCTCCATTTTCAGCCCAAATGACATTAGTGACATCCTCAGCATTTTTATCCAGATTTGATACTCCAATAAATGCCATTTGCTTTGTCAAGGTGTCTTGCACTAGCCCACTCAAAGCTTCCTTAATTCTTTTAGCTCTTGCTCTTGTGATTGGTCCAGTTGGGATTTGCAATGGATCATTGGAAGTTGAGGAGTTAGCTTGCTGTATCGCATCATTCCCCCTCTCCTCAAAAGGATTCGACCTCGAATCATCACCTGCATCAAAAGGAGATAAATCAGCCACATTGAAAGTAGCACTAACATTATACTTACCAAGTAAATCAATTTTGTAAGCATTGTCATTGATTCTTTCAAGCACTTGAAATGGACCATCTCCTCTTGGAGCTAATTTGGACTTTCTTTGAGCTGGAAATCTTTCTTTCCTCATATGCACCCACACCCAATCACCAGGTTCAAAGAGAACACGCCTTCTTCCTTTGTTAGCCTTGGATGCATATTGCTCATTTTTCTTTTCAATTTGTTGTTTCACTTTTTGATGAAGTTGTTTCACTGTTTCAGCTTTTTTTGTCCCATCAAGACTGGCCCTCTCATCAATAGGCAATGGTAATAAATCCAAGGGAGTTAGTGGATTAAAACCATACACTATTTCAAAAGGAGAATAATCAGTAGATGAGTGCACACTCCTATTGTAAGCAAATTCAATGAATGACAAGCAATTTTCCCAATTCTTCAAGTTCTTTTGAATCACAGTTCTAAGCAATTGAGTTAAAGTTCTATTAACTACCTCAGTTTGTCCATCAGTTTGTGGATGACAAGCAGTAGAAAACAATAATTTAGTACCCAGCTTACCCCACAAAATCCTCCAAAAATGACTCAAGAATTTTGTATCCCTATCAGAAACAATACTTTTAGGAACACCATGAAGTCTTACAATTTCCTTAAAGAACAAATCAGCAATGTATGTGGCATCATCAGTTTTATGGCAAGCAATGAAATGTGCCATTTTAGAAAATCTATCGACAACCACAAATATGGAATCCATACCCTTTCTTGACCTAGGTAAACCCAAAATAAAATCCATTGATATATCTACCCAAGGTTCACTAGGCACAGGTAATGGGGTGTACAAACCATGTGGCAAGACTCTAGATTTAGCCTTTTTACAAGTTATGCATTTAGCACAGATTCTTTCCACATCACGTTTCATTTTAGGCCAAAAGAAATGTTCATGCAAAACATCCAAAGTCTTTTTCACACCAAAGTGACCCATTAATCCTCCCCCATGTGCTTCTCTCACAAGTAATTCTCGCAAAGAACATTGAGGCACACACAATCTGTTTTCTTTAAACAAGTACCCATCAATCCTATAAAACTTTTCAAATGCTTTCTTTTCACAAGCAAGAAACACTTCAGCAAAATCAGCATCAATGGCATACAATTCCTTGATATATTCAAAACCAAGCAACCTAGCATTTAGAGTAGTAAGAAGAGTATACCTTCTTGACAATGCATCAGCCACCACATTTTCTTTACCTTTCTTGTATCTGATGACATACGGAAATGTCTCAATAAATTCCAGCCACCTTGCATGTCTCTTGTTCAGCTTACCTTGACCCTTAATGTGCTTCAAAGATTGATGATCAGTATGAATTACAAATTGTTTAGGCCAAAGGTAGTGTTGCCAATTCTCTAATGCTCTTTTAAGTGCATAGAGCTCCTTGTCATATGTTGGATACTTCAAGGCTGCTCCATTCAACTTTTCACTAAAATAAGCAATTGGCTTTCCTTCCTGCATCAAAACAGCTCCTATTCCAACTCCAGATGCATCACATTCAATCTCAAAAGTTTTGTTAAAGTTAGGCAATACTAATACAGGTGCAGAACACAATTTATCCTTAAGCCTAATGAATGCAACATCTTGTTCTTTATCCCATTTAAAACCAACAGACTTTTTAATAACTTCAGTGAGTGGTGCAGCAAGTGTGCTAAAATCTTTGACAAAGCGCCTATAAAAACTAGCCAAACCATGAAAGCTTCTCACCTCAGTTATGCTTTTAGGTGTTGGCCATTCTTTAATAGCTCTTATCTTTTCTTCATCAACTTCTATTCCTTTAGCACTCACCACAAAGCCAAGAAAAACAATTTTATCCATACAAAAATCACACTTCTTCATATTTGCAAACAATTTTTCCTTTCTCAAAACATCAAGCACACAATGCAAATGATTCAAATGCTCATCAAGATTCTTGCTGTAAATCAGAATGTCATCAAAATAAACCACAACAAATTTCCCAATGAAAGCACGCAAAACATGATTCATTAATCTCATGAAAGTACTAGGTGCATTAGTTAACCCAAATGGCATAACTAACCATTCATACAAACCATGTTTTGTTTTGAAAGCAGTTTTCCATTCATCCCCTTCCCTCATTCTAATTTGATGGTATCCAGATTTCAAATCAATCTTAGAAAAGACAATAGAACCATGCAATTCATCAAGCATATCATCTAATCTAGGAATGGGATGGCGATACTTTATAGTGATGTTATTCACAGCTCTGCAATCAATGCACATCCTCCAAGTTCCATCTTTCTTTGGGACCAAAAGTACCGGAACAGCACAAGGACTCAAGCTTTCTCTAACATATCCCCTTGCCATGAGCTCTTCCACTTGCCTTTGAAGTTCCTTTGTCTCTTCTGGATTGCTTCTATAGGCTGGCCTATTAGGAATTGTTGCTCCTGGAATGAAATCAATTTGATGCTCAATTCCTCTAATGGGTGGTAATCCAGGTGGAATCTCCTCTGGGAACACATCAACATATTCCTGCAATAAAGAACTAACAACACTTGGAAAGGAAGAGTTAATGTCATTAGTATCCAAAAAGGATTCCTTGTAAACAAGGAGAAGCAAATGTTGTTCAGCCAAAAAGGCATTCCTCACTTCACTTTCTTTTGCATAAAAACTCAATTTCTTTTTCTCTTTTCTCTCTTCATTTTTTTTCTGAAATTCTTTTTTTGAACTCTCATCTTTTCTCTCCTTTTCACTCCCATTTCTTTTTGATGTCTCTCTCACATTTTTCATATCACTCTCTTTTTTCTCTCTCTTTTTTCATCTTAAGTTGATCCTCATACACTTGCTTTGGGGTCAATGGTACAAGAGTAATGGGTCTGTTGTTCATTACAAAAGAATATCTATTTGTAAGCCCATCTTTCTTTACCTTTCTATCAAATTCCCAAGGTCTTCCCAAAAGTATATGTCCAGCATGCATAGGAACAACATCACATAATACTTCATCACAATACTTCCCAATTGAAAAAGAAACAAGAACTTGCTTATCAACTTTAATCTCCCCACATTCATTCAGCCATTGCAGCTTGTATGGTCTAGGGTGTCTAACAGTGGGCAAATGTAATTTCTCAACCATTGTAGTGCTTGCAACATTTGTAACACTCCCACCATCAATTATCAAACTACATACCTTGTTATTAATGAGGCAGCGAGTATGGAAAATATTTTCCCTTTGCTCATTCAACTCATCTTCCTTCACTTGACAATTCAAGGCTCTTCTAACCACAAGGCATTCTCCTTCCACAGCATACTCAATCCCATCATCACTAGCATCTTCAAGTAGGGGCATGGAGTCATCACTTTCACTCTCACTTTCAGTCACAACTTCATTATTTTTCAGAATCATAACTCTCTTGTTGGGGCATTGAGAAGCAATATGACCTGTACCCAAACACTTGAAACATTTTATATCCCTATTTCTAGAAGTTTGGGAATCAGATTTACCTTTGCTCTTTGATGAAGCTTCTTCTTTGCCTCTAGTGGTCTCCTTTTGGATAGCTTTTTCTCCTTTTTTCCAATTCTGTTTGAAAGAAGAAGTTGATCCAGAATGAAATTTTGAAGCACCTTTTCGCTTGAGTTGCTTTTCCACCTTAATAGCCATATGCACCATGTCTTCTAGTTCTACATAATGATGCAATTCAACTATATCAGCTATATCTTTGTTCAACCCACTTAGAAATCGGGCCATTGTTGCTTCTCTATCTTCTTGCACATTAGCTCTTATCATGGCCAATTCCATCTCCTTATTGTACTCCTCTACACTCCTAGGACCTTGTGTAAGGGTCTGCAACTTTTGATAAAGCTCTCTAAAATAATGGTTGGGAACAAATCTCTTCTTCATTAGAGCTTTCATTTCGCTCCAAGTTGTTACAGGCCTCTCTCCATTATTCCTCCTATTAATACCCAATTTATCCCACCAAACAATGGCATAATCAGTGAATTCTATTGCTGCCAACTTCACCTTTTTAGCTTCAGAATAATTATGACACTCAAAGATCATTTCTATTTTCTTTTCCCACTCTAAGTAGGCTTCAGGATCATTTCTACCTTGGAATGATGGTATCTTCATTTTGATGCTCCCAAGGTTCCCATCTACTCTATCTCTCTCCCTTGGGTTATTTCTCCCATATCTTCTCCCATACCTATCCCCTCTATGCCTATTCCTTATCAGTTCAACTTCAGATTCAGAATTGACTTCATCCTCACTACCACCAACTTTGTTATTTTCAGATTCAAAGTCATCCATAGAAACCTCCCTTTGCCTTCCATGCCTTCTAGGTTTAGGTTGGGCTCTTTGCAGATTTACAATCCTTTCATCTTGTCTATCCATTCTATCCCTTATCTCTCCATAAACCACATTCATCCGTTGAAAATGTTGCTGCATTGCCCTAAGGGTGTCTTCAATATTCATTGGATTTCCACTACCACCAGATGTCCCATCTGCATTAGACATTGTGACTTCAAGGAAAATTAATTATGTTAGTGAAGTAAAGTTCCTCACAAATTTCCTCACGTGTTTCCCTCAAGAATGACACTCAACACTCGTGTTTCACTCAAACTTGGCTTTTAAATTGAGGTATATCACTCTTGCCTTTTTCCACTCTGAAATCCCTCTTGAGGCTCTTTAAAGAACTAAACAATTTAAACAAAGCAATCACAATATGCAGAATCAGCCAACACTTAGGAACTTTGAGAAATTAAGAGTATTGAATATGGACCTTCAAGAAAAGTCAGAAACTCAATTGACACAAGTATTGCAAAAGCCAAAATAGAATTTGGATATGAAGATGATTTGCTCAAAACACTGCCAGCACTATAATTTCTTTTCGTTTTTTTTTTCTGTCCCTTTCTTTTTGGGTACCTTTTTTTTTTTCTTTTTTTTTTCTTGTCTTTTCTTTTCCCTTTTCTTTTCTTTTTTTTTTTCACTGAATAATGCAAGGAAAATCACAAAAATACCATAAACAAAACAGAACAAGCAATCTGAACCCAGAAATTCCAGAAAACGCGTCCTTTTCAAATGGGTATAACTTGCCCTACAAAAGTCGGATTTAGATGAAACCAAAACGAGACGAAAGAAGGGATTCCGAACTATGAAAATGACCTATTAAACTTCACAAAACTCAACGGAAAAGTGAATGGACAAGGATGACAATTTCGGTGATGAACAGAAACGCAGAAGACGAACAGACACAAGAAAAGGCACCAAATGAAGAACGAAAATGAAGGTAAACTAACAGAAAAATATGACCTGAGTTTAGATCCAAAGCTCTGATACCAAGATGGTGAGAACCCACAAGGGAAAAATCCCACGAACCCACAACCGATCTGAATATACGCACCCCAAGAACGTAAACAAAGGTCTGGTGATCTACTTGAACCCTTGAACACGGAAGAACAAGGACCCGAAGTGTTGAAAGACGCCACAAGATTGATCAAGCCTTGATAAGTCTGTTAGTTCAATGAAGAACCCTAGAGAGAACTCCTCTCAATCAGAAATTGCAAAATGCAAGTTTTCATTCAAAATTCCAAATCTCCTCCCAAAATGAGGGTTACAATATCTTATAGAGGATACATTCAAGATCTGACCTAAAAAGCATTAAATGCAATCTAGAAAATCAAAACATAATAAATTCATAAGGACTTGATTTAGGTAACTTGGAAATTCAAAAGTCAAATAAATGCCAACTACTTGATGAATTTTCGCACAAATGCATTTAATGAAATATAATCAGCTATCAAGCCCAAAATATGATTAATTTAGGCCCAAATGAGTCTTCTCATGTGTTTGTACTTGATCCAAGCTCCTAAATTGAAGTCTCCAAGCCCAAGATATGATCAGTAGCTCCATTTTCAGCCCAAATGACATTAGTGACATCCTCAGCATTTTTATCCAGATTTTGATACTCCAATAAATGCCATTTGCTTTGTCAAGGTGTCTTGCACTAGCCCACTCAAAGCTCCTTAATTCTTTTAGCTCTTGCTCTTGTGATTGGTCCAGTTGGGATTTGCAATGGATCATTGGAAGTTGAGGAGTTAGCTTGCTGTATCGCATCATTCCCCCTCTCCTCAAAAGGATTCGACCTCGAATCATCACCTGCATCAAAAGGAGATAAATCAGCCACATTGAAAGTAGCACTAACATTATACTACCAAGTAAATCAATTTTGTAAGCATTGTCATTGATTCTTTCAAGCACTTGAAATGGACCATCTCCTCTTGAGCTAATTTGGACTTTCTTGAGCTGGAAATCTTCTTTCCTCATATGCACCCACACCCAATCACCAGGTTCAAAGAGAACACGCCTTCTTCCTTTGTTAGCCTGGATGCATATTGCTCATTTTTCTTTCAATTTGTTGTTTCACTTTTTGATGAAGTTGTTTCACTGTTTCAGCTTTTTTTGTCCCATCAAGACTGGCCCTCTCATCAATAGGCAATGGTAATAAATCCAAGGGAGTTAGTGGATTAAACCATACACTATTTCAAAGGAGAATAATCAGTAGATGAGTGCACACTCCTATTGTAAGCAAATTCAATGAATGACAAGCAATTTTCCCAATTCTTCAAGTTCTTTGAATCACAGTTCTAAGCAATTGAGTTAAAGTTCTATTAACTACCTCAGTTGTCCATCAGTTTGTGGATGACAAGCAGTAGAAAACAATAATTTAGTACCCAGCTTACCCCACAAAATCCTCCAAAAATGACTCAAGAATTTTGTATCCCTATCAGAAACAATACTTTTAGGAACACCATGAAGTCTTACAATTTCCTTAAAGAACAAATCAGCAATGTATGTGGCATCATCAGTTTTATGGCAAGCAATGAAATGTGCCATTTTAGAAAATCTATCGACAACCACAAATATGGAATCCATACCCTTTCTTGACCTAGGTAAACCCAAAATAAAATCCATTGATATATCTACCCAAGGTTCACTAGCACAGGTAATGGGGTGTACAAACCATGTGGCAAGACTCTAGATTTAGCCTTTTTACAAGTTATGCATTTAGCACAGATTCTTTCCACATCACGTTTCATTTTAGGCCAAAAGAAATGTTCATGCAAAACATCCAAAGTCTTTTCACACCAAAGTGACCCATTAATCCTCCCCCATGTGCTTCTCTCACAAGTAATTCTCGCAAAGAAACATGAGGCACACACAATCTGTTTTCTTTAAACAAGTACCCATCAATCCTATAAAACTTTTCAAATGCTTTCTTTTCACAAGCAAGAAACACTTCAGCAAAATCAGCATCAATGGCATACAATTCCTTGATATATTCAAAACCAAGCACCTAGCATTTAGAGTAGTAAGAAGAGTATACCTTCTTGACAATGCATCAGCCACCACATTTTTCTTTACCTTTCTTGTATCTGATGACATACGGAAATGTCTCAATAAATTCCAGCCACCTTGCATGTCTCTTGTTCAGCTTACCTTGACCCTTAATGTGCTTCAAAGATTGATGATCAGTATGAATTACAAATTGTTTAGGCCAAAGGTAGTGTTGCCAATTCTCTAATGCTCTTTTAAGTGCATAGAGCTCCTTGTCATATGTTGGATACTTCAAGGCTGCTCCATTCAACTTTTCACTAAAATAAGCAATTGGCTTTCCTTCCTGCATCAAAACAGCTCCTATTCCAACTCCAGATGCATCACATTCAATCTCAAAAGTTTTGTTAAAGTTAGGCAATACTAATACAGGTGCAGAACACATTTATCCTTAAGCCTAATGAATGCAACATCTTGTTCTTTATCCCATTTAAAACCAACAGACTTTTTAATAACTTCAGTGAGTGGTGCAGCAAGTGTGCTAAAATCTTTGACAAAGCGCCTATAAAAACTAGCCAAACCATGAAAGCTTCTCACCTCAGTTATGCTTTTAGGTGTTGGCCATTCTTTAATAGCTCTTATCTTTCTTCATCACTTCTATTCCTTTAGCACTCACCACAAGCCAAGAAAAACAATTTTATCCATACAAAAATCACACTTCTTCATATTTGCAAACAATTTTTCCTTTCTCAAAACATCAAGCACACAATGCAAATGATTCAAATGCTCATCAAGATTCTTGCTGTAAATCAGAATGTCATCAAAATAAACCACAACAAATTTCCCAATGAAAGCACGCAAACATGATTCATTAATCTCATGAAAGTACTAGGTGCATTAGTTACCCAAATGGCATAACTAACCATTCATACAAACCATGTTTTGTTTTGAAAGCAGTTTTCCATTCATCCCCTTCCCTCATTCTAATTTGATGGTATCCAGATTTCAAATCAATCTTAGAAAAGACAATAGAACCATGCAATTCATCAAGCATATCATCTAATCTAGGAATGGGATGGCGATACTTTATAGTGATGTTATTCACAGCTTGCAATCAATGCACATCCTCCAAGTTCCATCTTCTTTGGGACCAAAAGTACCGGAACAGCACAAGGACTCAAGCTTCTCTAACATATCCCTTGCCATGAGCTCTTCCACTTGCCTTTGAAGTTCCTTTGTCTCTTCTGGATTGCTTCTATAGGCTGGCCTATTAGGAATTGTTGCTCCTGAATGAAATCCATTTGATGCTCAATTCCTCTAATGGGTGGTAATCCAGGTGGAATCTCCTCTGGGAACACATCAACATATTCCTGCAATAAAGAACTAACAACACTTGGAAAGGAAGAGTTAATGTCATTA
>NW_021635199.1:0-28484 GCF_004799145.2 Neltuma alba
ATACTGAAATGACCTCTTTCCCCCCACACTTATTCTCAAACATTTAGCATAAAATATCCTAGCAAGACACCAAAAAATGAAAGAAAATCAATAGGGAAAAGATGCAACCTGATATCAAGGTGGCCTGAGTTTTCATGATAAGTTTGGTGAGAACCCACAAGGGAAAAATCCCACGAACCCACAACCGATCTGAATATACGCACCCCAAGAACGTAAACAAAGGTCTGGTGATCTACTTGAACCCTTGAACACGGAAGAACAAGGACCCGAAGTGTTGAAAGACGCCACAAGATTGATCAAGCCTTGATAAGTCTGTTAGTTCAATGAAGAACCCTAGAGAGAACTCCTCTCAATCAGAAATTGCAAAATGCAAGTTTTCATTCAAAATTCCAAATCTCCTCCCAAAATGAGGGTTACAATATCTTATAGAGGATACATTCAAGATCTGACCTAAAAAGCATTAAATGCAATCTAGAAAATCAAAACATAATAAATTCATAAGGACTTGATTTAGGTAACTTGGAAATTCAAAAGTCAAATCTGCCAACTAATTATGAATTTTCGCACAAATGCATTTAATGAAATATAATCAGCATATCAAGCCCAAAATATGATTAATTAGGCCCAAATGAGTCTTCTCATGTGTTGTACTTGATCCAAGCTCCTTAAATTGAAGTCTCCAAGCCCAAGATATGATCAGTAGCTCCATTTTCAGCCCAAATGACATTAGTGACATCCTCAGCATTTTTATCCAGATTTGATACTCCAATAAATGCCATTTGCTTTGTCAAGGTGTCTTGCACTAGCCCACTCAAAGCTTCCTTAATTCTTTTAGCTCTTGCTCTTGTGATTGGTCCAGTTGGGATTTGCAATGGATCATTGGAAGTTGAGGAGTTAGCTTGCTGTATCGCATCATTCCCCCTCTCCTCAAAAGGATTCGACCTCGAATCATCACCTGCATCAAAAGGAGATAAATCAGCCACATTGAAAGTAGCACTAACATTATACTTACCAAGTAAATCAATTTTGTAAGCATTGTCATTGATTCTTTCAAGCACTTGAAATGGACCATCTCCTCTTGGAGCTAATTTGGACTTTCTTTGAGCTGGAAATCTTTCTTTCCTCATATGCACCCACACCCAATCACCAGGTTCAAAGAGAACACGCCTTCTTCCTTTGTTAGCCTTGGATGCATATTGCTCATTTTTCTTTTCAATTTGTTGTTTCACTTTTTGATGAAGTTGTTTCACTGTTTCAGCTTTTTTTGTCCCATCAAGACTGGCCCTCTCATCAATAGGCAATGGTAATAAATCCAAGGGAGTTAGTGGATTAAAACCATACACTATTTCAAAAGGAGAATAATCAGTAGATGAGTGCACACTCCTATTGTAAGCAAATTCAATGAATGACAAGCAATTTTCCCAATTCTTCAAGTTCTTTTGAATCACAGTTCTAAGCAATTGAGTTAAAGTTCTATTAACTACCTCAGTTTGTCCATCAGTTTGTGGATGACAAGCAGTAGAAAACAATAATTTAGTACCCAGCTTACCCCACAAAATCCTCCAAAAATGACTCAAGAATTTTGTATCCCTATCAGAAACAATACTTTTAGGAACACCATGAAGTCTTACAATTTCCTTAAAGAACAAATCAGCAATGTATGTGGCATCATCAGTTTTATGGCAAGCAATGAAATGTGCCATTTTAGAAAATCTATCGACAACCACAAATATGGAATCCATACCCTTTCTTGACCTAGGTAAACCCAAAATAAAATCCATTGATATATCTACCCAAGGTTCACTAGGCACAGGTAATGGGGTGTACAAACCATGTGGCAAGACTCTAGATTTAGCCTTTTTACAAGTTATGCATTTAGCACAGATTCTTTCCACATCACGTTTCATTTTAGGCCAAAAGAAATGTTCATGCAAAACATCCAAAGTCTTTTTCACACCAAAGTGACCCATTAATCCTCCCCCATGTGCTTCTCTCACAAGTAATTCTCGCAAAGAACATTGAGGCACACACAATCTGTTTTCTTTAAACAAGTACCCATCAATCCTATAAAACTTTTCAAATGCTTTCTTTTCACAAGCAAGAAACACTTCAGCAAAATCAGCATCAATGGCATACAATTCCTTGATATATTCAAAACCAAGCAACCTAGCATTTAGAGTAGTAAGAAGAGTATACCTTCTTGACAATGCATCAGCCACCACATTTTCTTTACCTTTCTTGTATCTGATGACATACGGAAATGTCTCAATAAATTCCAGCCACCTTGCATGTCTCTTGTTCAGCTTACCTTGACCCTTAATGTGCTTCAAAGATTGATGATCAGTATGAATTACAAATTGTTTAGGCCAAAGGTAGTGTTGCCAATTCTCTAATGCTCTTTTAAGTGCATAGAGCTCCTTGTCATATGTTGGATACTTCAAGGCTGCTCCATTCAACTTTTCACTAAAATAAGCAATTGGCTTTCCTTCCTGCATCAAAACAGCTCCTATTCCAACTCCAGATGCATCACATTCAATCTCAAAAGTTTTGTTAAAGTTAGGCAATACTAATACAGGTGCAGAACACAATTTATCCTTAAGCCTAATGAATGCAACATCTTGTTCTTTATCCCATTTAAAACCAACAGACTTTTTAATAACTTCAGTGAGTGGTGCAGCAAGTGTGCTAAAATCTTTGACAAAGCGCCTATAAAAACTAGCCAAACCATGAAAGCTTCTCACCTCAGTTATGCTTTTAGGTGTTGGCCATTCTTTAATAGCTCTTATCTTTTCTTCATCAACTTCTATTCCTTTAGCACTCACCACAAAGCCAAGAAAAACAATTTTATCCATACAAAAATCACACTTCTTCATATTTGCAAACAATTTTTCCTTTCTCAAAACATCAAGCACACAATGCAAATGATTCAAATGCTCATCAAGATTCTTGCTGTAAATCAGAATGTCATCAAAATAAACCACAACAAATTTCCCAATGAAAGCACGCAAAACATGATTCATTAATCTCATGAAAGTACTAGGTGCATTAGTTAACCCAAATGGCATAACTAACCATTCATACAAACCATGTTTTGTTTTGAAAGCAGTTTTCCATTCATCCCCTTCCCTCATTCTAATTTGATGGTATCCAGATTTCAAATCAATCTTAGAAAAGACAATAGAACCATGCAATTCATCAAGCATATCATCTAATCTAGGAATGGGATGGCGATACTTTATAGTGATGTTATTCACAGCTCTGCAATCAATGCACATCCTCCAAGTTCCATCTTTCTTTGGGACCAAAAGTACCGGAACAGCACAAGGACTCAAGCTTTCTCTAACATATCCCCTTGCCATGAGCTCTTCCACTTGCCTTTGAAGTTCCTTTGTCTCTTCTGGATTGCTTCTATAGGCTGGCCTATTAGGAATTGTTGCTCCTGGAATGAAATCAATTTGATGCTCAATTCCTCTAATGGGTGGTAATCCAGGTGGAATCTCCTCTGGGAACACATCAACATATTCCTGCAATAAAGAACTAACAACACTTGGAAAGGAAGAGTTAATGTCATTAGTATCCAAAAAGGATTCCTTGTAAACAAGGAGAAGCAAATGTTGTTCAGCCAAAAAGGCATTCCTCACTTCACTTTCTTTTGCATAAAAACTCAATTTCTTTTTCTCTTTTCTCTCTTCATTTTTTTTCTGAAATTCTTTTTTTGAACTCTCATCTTTTCTCTCCTTTTCACTCCCATTTCTTTTTGATGTCTCTCTCACATTTTTCATATCACTCTCTTTTTTATCTCTCTCTTTTTTCATCTTAAGTTGATCCTCATACACTTGCTTTGGGGTCAATGGTACAAGAGTAATGGGTCTGTTGTTCATTACAAAAGAATATCTATTTGTAAGCCCATCTTTCTTTACCTTTCTATCAAATTCCCAAGGTCTTCCCAAAAGTATATGTCCAGCATGCATAGGAACAACATCACATAATACTTCATCACAATACTTCCCAATTGAAAAAGAAACAAGAACTTGCTTATCAACTTTAATCTCCCCACATTCATTCAGCCATTGCAGCTTGTATGGTCTAGGGTGTCTAACAGTGGGCAAATGTAATTTCTCAACCATTGTAGTGCTTGCAACATTTGTAACACTCCCACCATCAATTATCAAACTACATACCTTGTTATTAATGAGGCAGCGAGTATGGAAAATATTTTCCCTTTGCTCATTCAACTCATCTTCCTTCACTTGACAATTCAAGGCTCTTCTAACCACAAGGCATTCTCCTTCCACAGCATACTCAATCCCATCATCACTAGCATCTTCAAGTAGGGGCATGGAGTCATCACTTTCACTCTCACTTTCAGTCACAACTTCATTATTTTTCAGAATCATAACTCTCTTGTTGGGGCATTGAGAAGCAATATGACCTGTACCCAAACACTTGAAACATTTTATATCCCTATTTCTAGAAGTTTGGGAATCAGATTTACCTTTGCTCTTTGATGAAGCTTCTTCTTTGCCTCTAGTGGTCTCCTTTTGGATAGCTTTTTCTCCTTTCTTCCAATTCTGTTTGAAAGAAGAAGTT
Organism: Neltuma alba; assembly: GCF_004799145.2. Classification (NCBI taxonomy): domain Eukaryota; kingdom Viridiplantae; phylum Streptophyta; class Magnoliopsida; order Fabales; family Fabaceae; genus Neltuma; species Neltuma alba. The sequence goes on from NW_021635199.1 coordinate 4,591, forward strand.
GATCCAGAATGAAATTTTGAAGCACCTTTTCGCTTGAGTTGCTTTTCCACCTTAATAGCCATATGCACCATGTCTTCTAGTTCTACATAATGATGCAATTCAACTATATCAGCTATATCTTTGTTCAACCCACTTAGAAATCGGGCCATTGTTGCTTCTCTATCTTCTTGCACATTAGCTCTTATCATGGCCAATTCCATCTCCTTATTGTACTCCTCTACACTCCTAGGACCTTGTGTAAGGGTCTGCAACTTTTGATAAAGCTCTCTAAAATAATGGTTGGGAACAAATCTCTTCTTCATTAGAGCTTTCATTTCGCTCCAAGTTGTTACAGGCCTCTCTCCATTATTCCTCCTATTAATACCCAATTTATCCCACCAAACAATGGCATAATCAGTGAATTCTATTGCTGCCAACTTCACCTTTTTAGCTTCAGAATAATTATGACACTCAAAGATCATTTCTATTTTCTTTTCCCACTCTAAGTAGGCTTCAGGATCATTTCTACCTTGGAATGATGGTATCTTCATTTTGATGCTCCCAAGGTTCCCATCTACTCTATCTCTCTCCCTTGGGTTATTTCTCCCATATCTTCTCCCATACCTATCCCCTCTATGCCTATTCCTTATCAGTTCAACTTCAGATTCAGAATTGACTTCATCCTCACTACCACCAACTTTGTTATTTTCAGATTCAAAGTCATCCATAGAAACCTCCCTTTGCCTTCCATGCCTTCTAGGTTTAGGTTGGGCTCTTTGCAGATTTACAATCCTTTCATCTTGTCTATCCATTCTATCCCTTATCTCTCCATAAACCACATTCATCCGTTGAAAATGTTGCTGCATTGCCCTAAGGGTGTCTTCAATATTCATTGGATTTCCACTACCACCAGATGTCCCATCTGCATTAGACATTGTGACTTCAAGGAAAATTAATTATGTTAGTGAAGTAAAGTTCCTCACAAATTTCCTCACGTGTTTCCCTCAAGAATGACACTCAACACTCGTGTTTCACTCAAACTTGGCTTTTAAATTGAGGTATATCACTCTTGCCTTTTTCCACTCTGAAATCCCTCTTGAGGCTCTTTAAAGAACTAAACAATTTAAACAAAGCAATCACAATATGCAGAATCAGCCAACACTTAGGAACTTTGAGAAATTAAGAGTATTGAATATGGACCTTCAAGAAAAGTCAGAAACTCAATTGACACAAGTATTGCAAAAGCCAAAATAGAATTTGGATATGAAGATGATTTGCTCAAAACACTGCCAGCACTATAATTTCTTTTCGTTTTTTTTTTCTGTCCCTTTCTTTTTGGGTACCTTTTTTTTTTCTTTTTTTTCTTGTCTTTTCCCTTTTCTTTTCTTTTTTTTTTCACTGAATAATGCAAGGAAAATCACAAAAATACCATAAACAAAACAGAACAAGCAATCTGAACCCAGAAATTCCAGAAAACGCGTCCTTTTCAAATGGGTATAACTTGCCCTACAAAAGTCGGATTTAGATGAAACCAAAACGAGACGAAAGAAGGGATTCCGAACTATGAAAATGACCTATTAAACTTCACAAAACTCAACGGAAAAGTGAATGGACAAGGATGACAATTTCGGTGATGAACAGAAACGCAGAAGACGAACAGACACAAGAAAAGGCACCAAATGAAGAACGAAAATGAAGGTAAACTAACAGAAAAATATGACCTGAGTTTAGATCCAAAGCTCTGATACCAAGATGGTGAGAACCCACAAGGGAAAAATCCCACGAACCCACAACCGATCTGAATATACGCACCCCAAGAACGTAAACAAAGGTCTGGTGATCTACTTGAACCCTTGAACACGGAAGAACAAGGACCCGAAGTGTTGAAAGACGCCACAAGATTGATCAAGCCTTGATAAGTCTGTTAGTTCAATGAAGAACCCTAGAGAGAACTCCTCTCAATCAGAAATTGCAAAATGCAAGTTTTCATTCAAAATTCCAAATCTCCTCCCAAAATGAGGGTTACAATATCTTATAGAGGATACATTCAAGATCTGACCTAAAAAGCATTAAATGCAATCTAGAAAATCAAAACATAATAAATTCATAAGGACTTGATTTAGGTAACTTGGAAATTCAAAAGTCAAATCTGCCAACTAATTATGAATTTTCGCACAAATGCATTTAATGAAATATAATCAGCATATCAAGCCCAAAATATGATTAATTAGGCCCAAATGAGTCTTCTCATGTGTTGTACTTGATCCAAGCTCCTTAAATTGAAGTCTCCAAGCCCAAGATATGATCAGTAGCTCCATTTTCAGCCCAAATGACATTAGTGACATCCTCAGCATTTTTATCCAGATTTGATACTCCAATAAATGCCATTTGCTTTGTCAAGGTGTCTTGCACTAGCCCACTCAAAGCTTCCTTAATTCTTTTAGCTCTTGCTCTTGTGATTGGTCCAGTTGGGATTTGCAATGGATCATTGGAAGTTGAGGAGTTAGCTTGCTGTATCGCATCATTCCCCCTCTCCTCAAAAGGATTCGACCTCGAATCATCACCTGCATCAAAAGGAGATAAATCAGCCACATTGAAAGTAGCACTAACATTATACTTACCAAGTAAATCAATTTTGTAAGCATTGTCATTGATTCTTTCAAGCACTTGAAATGGACCATCTCCTCTTGGAGCTAATTTGGACTTTCTTTGAGCTGGAAATCTTTCTTTCCTCATATGCACCCACACCCAATCACCAGGTTCAAAGAGAACACGCCTTCTTCCTTTGTTAGCCTTGGATGCATATTGCTCATTTTTCTTTTCAATTTGTTGTTTCACTTTTTGATGAAGTTGTTTCACTGTTTCAGCTTTTTTTGTCCCATCAAGACTGGCCCTCTCATCAATAGGCAATGGTAATAAATCCAAGGGAGTTAGTGGATTAAAACCATACACTATTTCAAAAGGAGAATAATCAGTAGATGAGTGCACACTCCTATTGTAAGCAAATTCAATGAATGACAAGCAATTTTCCCAATTCTTCAAGTTCTTTTGAATCACAGTTCTAAGCAATTGAGTTAAAGTTCTATTAACTACCTCAGTTTGTCCATCAGTTTGTGGATGACAAGCAGTAGAAAACAATAATTTAGTACCCAGCTTACCCCACAAAATCCTCCAAAAATGACTCAAGAATTTTGTATCCCTATCAGAAACAATACTTTTAGGAACACCATGAAGTCTTACAATTTCCTTAAAGAACAAATCAGCAATGTATGTGGCATCATCAGTTTTATGGCAAGCAATGAAATGTGCCATTTTAGAAAATCTATCGACAACCACAAATATGGAATCCATACCCTTTCTTGACCTAGGTAAACCCAAAATAAAATCCATTGATATATCTACCCAAGGTTCACTAGGCACAGGTAATGGGGTGTACAAACCATGTGGCAAGACTCTAGATTTAGCCTTTTTACAAGTTATGCATTTAGCACAGATTCTTTCCACATCACGTTTCATTTTAGGCCAAAAGAAATGTTCATGCAAAACATCCAAAGTCTTTTTCACACCAAAGTGACCCATTAATCCTCCCCCATGTGCTTCTCTCACAAGTAATTCTCGCAAAGAACATTGAGGCACACACAATCTGTTTTCTTTAAACAAGTACCCATCAATCCTATAAAACTTTTCAAATGCTTTCTTTTCACAAGCAAGAAACACTTCAGCAAAATCAGCATCAATGGCATACAATTCCTTGATATATTCAAAACCAAGCAACCTAGCATTTAGAGTAGTAAGAAGAGTATACCTTCTTGACAATGCATCAGCCACCACATTTTCTTTACCTTTCTTGTATCTGATGACATACGGAAATGTCTCAATAAATTCCAGCCACCTTGCATGTCTCTTGTTCAGCTTACCTTGACCCTTAATGTGCTTCAAAGATTGATGATCAGTATGAATTACAAATTGTTTAGGCCAAAGGTAGTGTTGCCAATTCTCTAATGCTCTTTTAAGTGCATAGAGCTCCTTGTCATATGTTGGATACTTCAAGGCTGCTCCATTCAACTTTTCACTAAAATAAGCAATTGGCTTTCCTTCCTGCATCAAAACAGCTCCTATTCCAACTCCAGATGCATCACATTCAATCTCAAAAGTTTTGTTAAAGTTAGGCAATACTAATACAGGTGCAGAACACAATTTATCCTTAAGCCTAATGAATGCAACATCTTGTTCTTTATCCCATTTAAAACCAACAGACTTTTTAATAACTTCAGTGAGTGGTGCAGCAAGTGTGCTAAAATCTTTGACAAAGCGCCTATAAAAACTAGCCAAACCATGAAAGCTTCTCACCTCAGTTATGCTTTTAGGTGTTGGCCATTCTTTAATAGCTCTTATCTTTTCTTCATCAACTTCTATTCCTTTAGCACTCACCACAAAGCCAAGAAAAACAATTTTATCCATACAAAAATCACACTTCTTCATATTTGCAAACAATTTTTCCTTTCTCAAAACATCAAGCACACAATGCAAATGATTCAAATGCTCATCAAGATTCTTGCTGTAAATCAGAATGTCATCAAAATAAACCACAACAAATTTCCCAATGAAAGCACGCAAAACATGATTCATTAATCTCATGAAAGTACTAGGTGCATTAGTTAACCCAAATGGCATAACTAACCATTCATACAAACCATGTTTTGTTTTGAAAGCAGTTTTCCATTCATCCCCTTCCCTCATTCTAATTTGATGGTATCCAGATTTCAAATCAATCTTAGAAAAGACAATAGAACCATGCAATTCATCAAGCATATCATCTAATCTAGGAATGGGATGGCGATACTTTATAGTGATGTTATTCACAGCTCTGCAATCAATGCACATCCTCCAAGTTCCATCTTTCTTTGGGACCAAAAGTACCGGAACAGCACAAGGACTCAAGCTTTCTCTAACATATCCCCTTGCCATGAGCTCTTCCACTTGCCTTTGAAGTTCCTTTGTCTCTTCTGGATTGCTTCTATAGGCTGGCCTATTAGGAATTGTTGCTCCTGGAATGAAATCAATTTGATGCTCAATTCCTCTAATGGGTGGTAATCCAGGTGGAATCTCCTCTGGGAACACATCAACATATTCCTGCAATAAAGAACTAACAACACTTGGAAAGGAAGAGTTAATGTCATTAGTATCCAAAAAGGATTCCTTGTAAACAAGGAGAAGCAAATGTTGTTCAGCCAAAAAGGCATTCCTCACTTCACTTTCTTTTGCATAAAAACTCAATTTCTTTTTCTCTTTTCTCTCTTCATTTTTTTTCTGAAATTCTTTTTTTGAACTCTCATCTTTTCTCTCCTTTTCACTCCCATTTCTTTTTGATGTCTCTCTCACATTTTTCATATCACTCTCTTTTTTATCTCTCTCTTTTTTCATCTTAAGTTGATCCTCATACACTTGCTTTGGGGTCAATGGTACAAGAGTAATGGGTCTGTTGTTCATTACAAAAGAATATCTATTTGTAAGCCCATCTTTCTTTACCTTTCTATCAAATTCCCAAGGTCTTCCCAAAAGTATATGTCCAGCATGCATAGGAACAACATCACATAATACTTCATCACAATACTTCCCAATTGAAAAAGAAACAAGAACTTGCTTATCAACTTTAATCTCCCCACATTCATTCAGCCATTGCAGCTTGTATGGTCTAGGGTGTCTAACAGTGGGCAAATGTAATTTCTCAACCATTGTAGTGCTTGCAACATTTGTAACACTCCCACCATCAATTATCAAACTACATACCTTGTTATTAATGAGGCAGCGAGTATGGAAAATATTTTCCCTTTGCTCATTCAACTCATCTTCCTTCACTTGACAATTCAAGGCTCTTCTAACCACAAGGCATTCTCCTTCCACAGCATACTCAATCCCATCATCACTAGCATCTTCAAGTAGGGGCATGGAGTCATCACTTTCACTCTCACTTTCAGTCACAACTTCATTATTTTTCAGAATCATAACTCTCTTGTTGGGGCATTGAGAAGCAATATGACCTGTACCCAAACACTTGAAACATTTTATATCCCTATTTCTAGAAGTTTGGGAATCAGATTTACCTTTGCTCTTTGATGAAGCTTCTTCTTTGCCTCTAGTGGTCTCCTTTTGGATAGCTTTTTCTCCTTTCTTCCAATTCTGTTTGAAAGAAGAAGTTGATCCAGAATGAAATTTTGAAGCACCTTTTCGCTTGAGTTGCTTTTCCACCTTAATAGCCATATGCACCATGTCTTCTAGTTCTACATAATGATGCAATTCAACTATATCAGCTATATCTTTGTTCAACCCACTTAGAAATCGGGCCATTGTTGCTTCTCTATCTTCTTGCACATTAGCTCTTATCATGGCCAATTCCATCTCCTTATTGTACTCCTCTACACTCCTAGGACCTTGTGTAAGGGTCTGCAACTTTTGATAAAGCTCTCTAAAATAATGGTTGGGAACAAATCTCTTCTTCATTAGAGCTTTCATTTCGCTCCAAGTTGTTACAGGCCTCTCTCCATTATTCCTCCTATTAATACCCAATTTATCCCACCAAACAATGGCATAATCAGTGAATTCTATTGCTGCCAACTTCACCTTTTTAGCTTCAGAATAATTATGACACTCAAAGATCATTTCTATTTTCTTTTCCCACTCTAAGTAGGCTTCAGGATCATTTCTACCTTGGAATGATGGTATCTTCATTTTGATGCTCCCAAGGTTCCCATCTACTCTATCTCTCTCCCTTGGGTTATTTCTCCCATATCTTCTCCCATACCTATCCCCTCTATGCCTATTCCTTATCAGTTCAACTTCAGATTCAGAATTGACTTCATCCTCACTACCACCAACTTTGTTATTTTCAGATTCAAAGTCATCCATAGAAACCTCCCTTTGCCTTCCATGCCTTCTAGGTTTAGGTTGGGCTCTTTGCAGATTTACAATCCTTTCATCTTGTCTATCCATTCTATCCCTTATCTCTCCATAAACCACATTCATCCGTTGAAAATGTTGCTGCATTGCCCTAAGGGTGTCTTCAATATTCATTGGATTTCCACTACCACCAGATGTCCCATCTGCATTAGACATTGTGACTTCAAGGAAAATTAATTATGTTAGTGAAGTAAAGTTCCTCACAAATTTCCTCACGTGTTTCCCTCAAGAATGACACTCAACACTCGTGTTTCACTCAAACTTGGCTTTTAAATTGAGGTATATCACTCTTGCCTTTTTCCACTCTGAAATCCCTCTTGAGGCTCTTTAAAGAACTAAACAATTTAAACAAAGCAATCACAATATGCAGAATCAGCCAACACTTAGGAACTTTGAGAAATTAAGAGTATTGAATATGGACCTTCAAGAAAAGTCAGAAACTCAATTGACACAAGTATTGCAAAAGCCAAAATAGAATTTGGATATGAAGATGATTTGCTCAAAACACTGCCAGCACTATAATTTCTTTTCGTTTTTTTTTTCTGTCCCTTTCTTTTTGGGTACCTTTTTTTTTTTTTTTTTTTCTTGTCTTTTCCCTTTTCTTTTCTTTTTTTTTTTCACTGAATAATGCAAGGAAAATCACAAAAATACCATAAACAAAACAGAACAAGCAATCTGAACCCAGAAATTCCAGAAAACGCGTCCTTTTCAAATGGGTATAACTTGCCCTACAAAAGTCGGATTTAGATGAAACCAAAACGAGACGAAAGAAGGGATTCCGAACTATGAAAATGACCTATTAAACTTCACAAAACTCAACGGAAAAGTGAATGGACAAGGATGACAATTTCGGTGATGAACAGAAACGCAGAAGACGAACAGACACAAGAAAAGGCACCAAATGAAGAACGAAAATGAAGGTAAACTAACAGAAAAATATGACCTGAGTTTAGATCCAAAGCTCTGATACCAAGATGGTGAGAACCCACAAGGGAAAAATCCCACGAACCCACAACCGATCTGAATATACGCACCCCAAGAACGTAAACAAAGGTCTGGTGATCTACTTGAACCCTTGAACACGGAAGAACAAGGACCCGAAGTGTTGAAAGACGCCACAAGATTGATCAAGCCTTGATAAGTCTGTTAGTTCAATGAAGAACCCTAGAGAGAACTCCTCTCAATCAGAAATTGCAAAATGCAAGTTTTCATTCAAAATTCCAAATCTCCTCCCAAAATGAGGGTTACAATATCTTATAGAGGATACATTCAAGATCTGACCTAAAAAGCATTAAATGCAATCTAGAAAATCAAAACATAATAAATTCATAAGGACTTGATTTAGGTAACTTGGAAATTCAAAAGTCAAATCTGCCAACTAATTATGAATTTTCGCACAAATGCATTTAATGAAATATAATCAGCATATCAAGCCCAAAATATGATTAATTAGGCCCAAATGAGTCTTCTCATGTGTTGTACTTGATCCAAGCTCCTTAAATTGAAGTCTCCAAGCCCAAGATATGATCAGTAGCTCCATTTTCAGCCCAAATGACATTAGTGACATCCTCAGCATTTTTATCCAGATTTGATACTCCAATAAATGCCATTTGCTTTGTCAAGGTGTCTTGCACTAGCCCACTCAAAGCTTCCTTAATTCTTTTAGCTCTTGCTCTTGTGATTGGTCCAGTTGGGATTTGCAATGGATCATTGGAAGTTGAGGAGTTAGCTTGCTGTATCGCATCATTCCCCCTCTCCTCAAAAGGATTCGACCTCGAATCATCACCTGCATCAAAAGGAGATAAATCAGCCACATTGAAAGTAGCACTAACATTATACTTACCAAGTAAATCAATTTTGTAAGCATTGTCATTGATTCTTTCAAGCACTTGAAATGGACCATCTCCTCTTGGAGCTAATTTGGACTTTCTTTGAGCTGGAAATCTTTCTTTCCTCATATGCACCCACACCCAATCACCAGGTTCAAAGAGAACACGCCTTCTTCCTTTGTTAGCCTTGGATGCATATTGCTCATTTTTCTTTTCAATTTGTTGTTTCACTTTTTGATGAAGTTGTTTCACTGTTTCAGCTTTTTTTGTCCCATCAAGACTGGCCCTCTCATCAATAGGCAATGGTAATAAATCCAAGGGAGTTAGTGGATTAAAACCATACACTATTTCAAAAGGAGAATAATCAGTAGATGAGTGCACACTCCTATTGTAAGCAAATTCAATGAATGACAAGCAATTTTCCCAATTCTTCAAGTTCTTTTGAATCACAGTTCTAAGCAATTGAGTTAAAGTTCTATTAACTACCTCAGTTTGTCCATCAGTTTGTGGATGACAAGCAGTAGAAAACAATAATTTAGTACCCAGCTTACCCCACAAAATCCTCCAAAAATGACTCAAGAATTTTGTATCCCTATCAGAAACAATACTTTTAGGAACACCATGAAGTCTTACAATTTCCTTAAAGAACAAATCAGCAATGTATGTGGCATCATCAGTTTTATGGCAAGCAATGAAATGTGCCATTTTAGAAAATCTATCGACAACCACAAATATGGAATCCATACCCTTTCTTGACCTAGGTAAACCCAAAATAAAATCCATTGATATATCTACCCAAGGTTCACTAGGCACAGGTAATGGGGTGTACAAACCATGTGGCAAGACTCTAGATTTAGCCTTTTTACAAGTTATGCATTTAGCACAGATTCTTTCCACATCACGTTTCATTTTAGGCCAAAAGAAATGTTCATGCAAAACATCCAAAGTCTTTTTCACACCAAAGTGACCCATTAATCCTCCCCCATGTGCTTCTCTCACAAGTAATTCTCGCAAAGAACATTGAGGCACACACAATCTGTTTTCTTTAAACAAGTACCCATCAATCCTATAAAACTTTTCAAATGCTTTCTTTTCACAAGCAAGAAACACTTCAGCAAAATCAGCATCAATGGCATACAATTCCTTGATATATTCAAAACCAAGCAACCTAGCATTTAGAGTAGTAAGAAGAGTATACCTTCTTGACAATGCATCAGCCACCACATTTTCTTTACCTTTCTTGTATCTGATGACATACGGAAATGTCTCAATAAATTCCAGCCACCTTGCATGTCTCTTGTTCAGCTTACCTTGACCCTTAATGTGCTTCAAAGATTGATGATCAGTATGAATTACAAATTGTTTAGGCCAAAGGTAGTGTTGCCAATTCTCTAATGCTCTTTTAAGTGCATAGAGCTCCTTGTCATATGTTGGATACTTCAAGGCTGCTCCATTCAACTTTTCACTAAAATAAGCAATTGGCTTTCCTTCCTGCATCAAAACAGCTCCTATTCCAACTCCAGATGCATCACATTCAATCTCAAAAGTTTTGTTAAAGTTAGGCAATACTAATACAGGTGCAGAACACAATTTATCCTTAAGCCTAATGAATGCAACATCTTGTTCTTTATCCCATTTAAAACCAACAGACTTTTTAATAACTTCAGTGAGTGGTGCAGCAAGTGTGCTAAAATCTTTGACAAAGCGCCTATAAAAACTAGCCAAACCATGAAAGCTTCTCACCTCAGTTATGCTTTTAGGTGTTGGCCATTCTTTAATAGCTCTTATCTTTTCTTCATCAACTTCTATTCCTTTAGCACTCACCACAAAGCCAAGAAAAACAATTTTATCCATACAAAAATCACACTTCTTCATATTTGCAAACAATTTTTCCTTTCTCAAAACATCAAGCACACAATGCAAATGATTCAAATGCTCATCAAGATTCTTGCTGTAAATCAGAATGTCATCAAAATAAACCACAACAAATTTCCCAATGAAAGCACGCAAAACATGATTCATTAATCTCATGAAAGTACTAGGTGCATTAGTTAACCCAAATGGCATAACTAACCATTCATACAAACCATGTTTTGTTTTGAAAGCAGTTTTCCATTCATCCCCTTCCCTCATTCTAATTTGATGGTATCCAGATTTCAAATCAATCTTAGAAAAGACAATAGAACCATGCAATTCATCAAGCATATCATCTAATCTAGGAATGGGATGGCGATACTTTATAGTGATGTTATTCACAGCTCTGCAATCAATGCACATCCTCCAAGTTCCATCTTTCTTTGGGACCAAAAGTACCGGAACAGCACAAGGACTCAAGCTTTCTCTAACATATCCCCTTGCCATGAGCTCTTCCACTTGCCTTTGAAGTTCCTTTGTCTCTTCTGGATTGCTTCTATAGGCTGGCCTATTAGGAATTGTTGCTCCTGGAATGAAATCAATTTGATGCTCAATTCCTCTAATGGGTGGTAATCCAGGTGGAATCTCCTCTGGGAACACATCAACATATTCCTGCAATAAAGAACTAACAACACTTGGAAAGGAAGAGTTAATGTCATTAGTATCCAAAAAGGATTCCTTGTAAACAAGGAGAAGCAAATGTTGTTCAGCCAAAAAGGCATTCCTCACTTCACTTTCTTTTGCATAAAAACTCAATTTCTTTTTCTCTTTTCTCTCTTCATTTTTTTTCTGAAATTCTTTTTTTGAACTCTCATCTTTTCTCTCCTTTTCACTCCCATTTCTTTTTGATGTCTCTCTCACATTTTTCATATCACTCTCTTTTTTATCTCTCTCTTTTTTCATCTTAAGTTGATCCTCATACACTTGCTTTGGGGTCAATGGTACAAGAGTAATGGGTCTGTTGTTCATTACAAAAGAATATCTATTTGTAAGCCCATCTTTCTTTACCTTTCTATCAAATTCCCAAGGTCTTCCCAAAAGTATATGTCCAGCATGCATAGGAACAACATCACATAATACTTCATCACAATACTTCCCAATTGAAAAAGAAACAAGAACTTGCTTATCAACTTTAATCTCCCCACATTCATTCAGCCATTGCAGCTTGTATGGTCTAGGGTGTCTAACAGTGGGCAAATGTAATTTCTCAACCATTGTAGTGCTTGCAACATTTGTAACACTCCCACCATCAATTATCAAACTACATACCTTGTTATTAATGAGGCAGCGAGTATGGAAAATATTTTCCCTTTGCTCATTCAACTCATCTTCCTTCACTTGACAATTCAAGGCTCTTCTAACCACAAGGCATTCTCCTTCCACAGCATACTCAATCCCATCATCACTAGCATCTTCAAGTAGGGGCATGGAGTCATCACTTTCACTCTCACTTTCAGTCACAACTTCATTATTTTTCAGAATCATAACTCTCTTGTTGGGGCATTGAGAAGCAATATGACCTGTACCCAAACACTTGAAACATTTTATATCCCTATTTCTAGAAGTTTGGGAATCAGATTTACCTTTGCTCTTTGATGAAGCTTCTTCTTTGCCTCTAGTGGTCTCCTTTTGGATAGCTTTTTCTCCTTTCTTCCAATTCTGTTTGAAAGAAGAAGTTGATCCAGAATGAAATTTTGAAGCACCTTTTCGCTTGAGTTGCTTTTCCACCTTAATAGCCATATGCACCATGTCTTCTAGTTCTACATAATGATGCAATTCAACTATATCAGCTATATCTTTGTTCAACCCACTTAGAAATCGGGCCATTGTTGCTTCTCTATCTTCTTGCACATTAGCTCTTATCATGGCCAATTCCATCTCCTTATTGTACTCCTCTACACTCCTAGGACCTTGTGTAAGGGTCTGCAACTTTTGATAAAGCTCTCTAAAATAATGGTTGGGAACAAATCTCTTCTTCATTAGAGCTTTCATTTCGCTCCAAGTTGTTACAGGCCTCTCTCCATTATTCCTCCTATTAATACCCAATTTATCCCACCAAACAATGGCATAATCAGTGAATTCTATTGCTGCCAACTTCACCTTTTTAGCTTCAGAATAATTATGACACTCAAAGATCATTTCTATTTTCTTTTCCCACTCTAAGTAGGCTTCAGGATCATTTCTACCTTGGAATGATGGTATCTTCATTTTGATGCTCCCAAGGTTCCCATCTACTCTATCTCTCTCCCTTGGGTTATTTCTCCCATATCTTCTCCCATACCTATCCCCTCTATGCCTATTCCTTATCAGTTCAACTTCAGATTCAGAATTGACTTCATCCTCACTACCACCAACTTTGTTATTTTCAGATTCAAAGTCATCCATAGAAACCTCCCTTTGCCTTCCATGCCTTCTAGGTTTAGGTTGGGCTCTTTGCAGATTTACAATCCTTTCATCTTGTCTATCCATTCTATCCCTTATCTCTCCATAAACCACATTCATCCGTTGAAAATGTTGCTGCATTGCCCTAAGGGTGTCTTCAATATTCATTGGATTTCCACTACCACCAGATGTCCCATCTGCATTAGACATTGTGACTTCAAGGAAAATTAATTATGTTAGTGAAGTAAAGTTCCTCACAAATTTCCTCACGTGTTTCCCTCAAGAATGACACTCAACACTCGTGTTTCACTCAAACTTGGCTTTTAAATTGAGGTATATCACTCTTGCCTTTTTCCACTCTGAAATCCCTCTTGAGGCTCTTTAAAGAACTAAACAATTTAAACAAAGCAATCACAATATGCAGAATCAGCCAACACTTAGGAACTTTGAGAAATTAAGAGTATTGAATATGGACCTTCAAGAAAAGTCAGAAACTCAATTGACACAAGTATTGCAAAAGCCAAAATAGAATTTGGATATGAAGATGATTTGCTCAAAACACTGCCAGCACTATAATTTCTTTTCGTTTTTTTTTCTGTCCCTTTCTTTTTGGGTACCTTTTTTTTTCTTTTTTTTTTCTTGTCTTTTCCCTTTTCTTTTCTTTTTTTTTTCACTGAATAATGCAAGGAAAATCACAAAAATACCATAAACAAAACAGAACAAGCAATCTGAACCCAGAAATTCCAGAAAACGCGTCCTTTTCAAATGGGTATAACTTGCCCTACAAAAGTCGGATTTAGATGAAACCAAAACGAGACGAAAGAAGGGATTCCGAACTATGAAAATGACCTATTAAACTTCACAAAACTCAACGGAAAAGTGAATGGACAAGGATGACAATTTCGGTGATGAACAGAAACGCAGAAGACGAACAGACACAAGAAAAGGCACCAAATGAAGAACGAAAATGAAGGTAAACTAACAGAAAAATATGACCTGAGTTTAGATCCAAAGCTCTGATACCAAGATGGTGAGAACCCACAAGGGAAAAATCCCACGAACCCACAACCGATCTGAATATACGCACCCCAAGAACGTAAACAAAGGTCTGGTGATCTACTTGAACCCTTGAACACGGAAGAACAAGGACCCGAAGTGTTGAAAGACGCCACAAGATTGATCAAGCCTTGATAAGTCTGTTAGTTCAATGAAGAACCCTAGAGAGAACTCCTCTCAATCAGAAATTGCAAAATGCAAGTTTTCATTCAAAATTCCAAATCTCCTCCCAAAATGAGGGTTACAATATCTTATAGAGGATACATTCAAGATCTGACCTAAAAAGCATTAAATGCAATCTAGAAAATCAAAACATAATAAATTCATAAGGACTTGATTTAGGTAACTTGGAAATTCAAAAGTCAAATCTGCCAACTAATTATGAATTTTCGCACAAATGCATTTAATGAAATATAATCAGCATATCAAGCCCAAAATATGATTAATTAGGCCCAAATGAGTCTTCTCATGTGTTGTACTTGATCCAAGCTCCTTAAATTGAAGTCTCCAAGCCCAAGATATGATCAGTAGCTCCATTTTCAGCCCAAATGACATTAGTGACATCCTCAGCATTTTTATCCAGATTTGATACTCCAATAAATGCCATTTGCTTTGTCAAGGTGTCTTGCACTAGCCCACTCAAAGCTTCCTTAATTCTTTTAGCTCTTGCTCTTGTGATTGGTCCAGTTGGGATTTGCAATGGATCATTGGAAGTTGAGGAGTTAGCTTGCTGTATCGCATCAGAGTTTAAGCAAATGTCCATTGACCTTCAATGTGCAACCATTTTGCTCATCCAGAAGTTCCAACATGCCAAAATCATGCACTTTGGTAACTATATATGGACCATCCCATCTTGTATTGAGCTTCCCTTGTTTAAACTTGAATCTGGCCCTGAATAAGAGAACACGATCACCCTCCTTAAAATGTTTCCTTAAGATGCCTTTATCATGAATGAGCTTTGTCTTTTCCTTATACATCCTTGAATTCTCATATGCCTCAAGTCTAATTTCTTCTAACTCTTGTATCTGCATTTTTCTTTCAATTACAGTAGCTTCCATGTCCATATTGCAGATTTTACAGCCCAATAAGCTTTATGTTCAAGTTCTACAGGTAAGTGGCATGCTTTTCCATATACTAGCCTATAAGGAGACATACCAATTGGGGTCTTGAAAGCTGTCCTATATGCCCATAAAGCTTCTTCTAATTTAACACTCGAATCCCTCCTTGTTGGTCTCACAATCTTTTCAAGAATCTGTTTAATTTCCCTATTTAAAATTTCTGTTTGGCCATTAGTTTGAGGGTGATAAGCTATGGACATCTTGTGAGTTACTCCATATTTAGCAAAAAGACCATCCAACAACCTATTACAAAAGTGTCCCTCTGTCACTAACCATGGCTCTAGGAATACTAAATCTGGAAAATATATGAGACTTAATGAACTTGGCAACAGTGGCTGCATCATCCTTTTGTTGGTATTGCTTCCACCCATCTTGAAACATAATCCACAGCTAATAGTATATAATGATAACCAAAAGATGGAGGGAATGGCCCCATAAAATATATCCCCCACACATCAAATATTTCACAGAAAAGCATTGGAACTTGAGGCATCTCATGTCTTCTACTATTTCCACCAAAACGCTGGCACTTATCACACACTTTGCAGTAATTGTAGGCATCTTTAAAGAGTGTTGGCCAGTAGAACCCTGCTTCCAAAATCTTCCTAGAAGTCTTTTTAGCACCAAAATGTCCACCACATGCCCAAGAGTAATGAGCATCCAAAATTCCAGTGACTTCTTCATTAGGGACACATCTCCGTATAATCTGGTCATTACACAGCCTCCAAAGAATAGGTGGATCCCAACAATAGTATTTGGCTTCACTCTTTAATTTTTGGGCCTGAATAGGTGGACACATCTCCGTAAGGAAAGGGAAGGTGGAATTAAATCTGTAACAAGGTAATTCACTATGTTAGCATACCAAGGTTCATGTTTAGTCATAGGCACTAACACAGAAGTAGGGAAGTCATCACAGATTAAGAAAGAATCAGAAACTCCCTTTGTATCTTCAGGTAGCCTACTCAAATGGTCTGCAACAAAGTTTTCAGCACCACTCCTGTCTCGAATTTCCAAATCAAATGCTTGTAGCAATAGAATCCATCTCAATAACCTTGGCTTGCTATCTGTTTTCTTAAAAAGAAATTTCACAGCCGCATGGTCAGTATAAACAATAACATGAGAATTAAGAAGATAAGGTCTAAACTTGTCCAAAGCAAAGACAATTGCAAACAATTCTTTTTCAGTTGTAGTATAATTAATTTGGGCACTATCCAACATTTTGGATGCATATGCAATTACCCTGGATAGTTTACCGTCTTTTTGACCCAACATTGCACCTACTGCTGTATGAGATGCATCACAAGCTAGCTCAAATGGTGAATTCCAATCTGGTGTAGTGAGTATCGGCGTGAGACAAGCATTGCTTTTAAAGTATCAAATGCATGTTTGCAGTCCTCATCAAAGTGAAAATCAACATCTTTTTGCATGAGTTTAGACAAAGGAGAAGCAATCTTGCTGAAATCTTTAAAAAACCTTCTGTAAAAACCACAATGGCCAAGAAAAGATCTTAGTTCCTTTAAAGTCTTAGGATAAGGCAGAGATGAAATGACTTCTATTTTTGCTTTATCTACCTCAATGCCCCTTCTAGAAACTAAATGACCTAGTACTATGCCTTGATCCACCATAAAGTGACATTTTTCAAAATTCAAAAGCAAATTTTTCTCTATGCACTTGGCCAAGACTTTATCAAGACTCTCTAGACAAGCAGAAAAATTATCCTCATACACTGTAAAATCATCCATGAATACCTCCATAGATGAACCTAGGAACTCACTAAATATAGCCATCATAGCCCTCTGAAATGTTCCGGTGCATTACATAGCCCAAAGGGCATTCTTCTATAAGCAAAAGTTCTATAGGGACAAAGTAAAGGCAGTCTTATCTTGATCCTCTGGTGAAATCGGTATTTGGAAATATCCTGAAAATCCATCAAGAAAACAATAATTAGTTCTACCAATAATCTCTCAATCATTTGATCCACAAAGGGTAATGAAAAATGGTCCTTTCGTGTTGCATCATTTAGTCTTCTATAGTCAATGCACACACGCCATGCATTCTGTATCCTAGTTGGTATCAATTCATTTTTTTCATTTTTAATAACAGTAATGCCACTTTTTTGAGGGACCACTTGTACAAGGCTGACCCATTCACTATCCGAGATGGGGTATTTGATGCCTGCACTCAGGAGCTTAGTAACCTCTTTTTTAACAACATCTAAAATCAAGGGGTTAAGCCTATGTTGAGGTTGTCTAATTGGTTTCATCCCATCATTTAATAATATTCTGTGAGTACAAATTGAAGGATTGATTCCAGGTATGTCTGCCATAGACCAACCTATTGCCTTTTTATGTTTATGCAAAACAGCAATTAATTGTTCCTCCTCTGTAATAGTGAGTGAAGTAGCTATAATCACTGGTAATTTATTATCTTCAGCAAGATATACATATTTAAGATTGGGGGGGGTAGGGGTTTAAGTTCTAGTTCAGGGGGTTTCACCACAGAAGGAACCAACTCCTTAAGCTCCAAAGCTCTAACAAAATGCCACTGCAAGTCCTCACTTGATTCTGGATTTTGTGTCCTGTCATAATAGCAACCAGAGGGTAAACAACCAAGATGATAATGTACATTACGCAAGAATTTCATAAATTTAGCATTGAATTCTTGTGCAGATTCTTTATTTCTGAACACTTTTTTAGCTTGATCTTGATTACAAGTAACTTGCTGCAATGATTGAAGTTCTCTCCTACATTGTTTAGCTTCTGCAGAAAACGTGGACAAAAATTCATGAATATGCTTTAACATTTGAAAAGGATATGAAGAATTAAAGTTATCTGCAGTGTTGATTAATGCATCATAAGGAGAATTCTGATATAAATTATCCAAAATTGAATCGGATTGCGACTTTAATTTCTCAAAACAGTGAGCTGGTGGAATATGGAATTTTTGTTCCTTAGCATAAGCTTGTCTAGTGACCAAATCTCCTTTCTTTTTCTTCATCAATATGCATTCTTGATGTTTCCAACATTGCTATATTGGTACTAGCTCTATCTAATGCAGATTTTGCAATATTCTCAGCTTCTGTAAAGTTAGAAAGTATACCTTTCCCAAACCCATTATTAGAGATTTCAGAAACAAAATCATCATCAAAAGAAGAGAGTTCAAAAGAAAATGTTTGCAATGTGGAAAGTGAGCTATCAACTGAATGAAAGTCAATACTACACACCTCATCATCACAAACAGAAAAATCATTGGGGCAGAAGAAGGAATTCATTATTGGCAAATCTAAATCAAATGTGGTGAGACCATACTCGTTCATGTTGAGAAGGGAAGGTTCACATTCAGCTACAGAGTCTTCTATGAAAGCATCAATGGCACTTACGCCCAATAATGAGTAATCTTCATATGGGTGCTTCATAGCTTCATAAACATTAAAACTGATCATGTGATCACCCACTTCCATTGTGATACAACCATCTTTCATACTAATCACTGTGTTGGCAGTTCGAAGGAATGGTCTCCCTAAGATCAGTGGTCCCTCAATGGTTGATTCATGGGACATATCCAAGACATAGAAATCTACTAGAAAAATCAAGTCCTTAACCTTGACCAGAATATCTTCCAATAGCCCATGAGGTCTTCTAATGCTTCTATCGGCCAACTGAATGATCATACTAGTGTCTTTTATTGAATTAATGCCCAAAGATGTATAGATAGACAATGGCATAACATTTATAGCAGCACCCAAATCTAGGAGGGCACTAGCTATATTCAATTTACCAATCGTGCATGGAATTGTAAATGATCCTGGATCAAAACACTTCCCTGGCAAATGTGTCTTTAAAAGTGCTGAAACACTTAAGAGCGTATTTGAACCAATTCATTGGGTTTGCATGTCCTCTTGTTAGTACACAGCTTCTTCAAAAATCTCACATACTTAGGCATACTTTTTAGGAAATCCAATAAGGGTACATTAACTTCCAGCTTGCTAAATAGATTCAAAGTATCTTTCTCAACTTGTTCATTAGACAATTTCCTACTAAGAAGAAATGATTTAGGAAAAGAAAGCTCTTAAATCTTTGTCTCACTCTTACCCTTCCTTGATTGCTTCTGAATTTCTGGAAGTTCCTCATTCTGTTGACCAGAAGGAGTTGGGACTACTTTGGGTACTTCTTGCTGTAACTCCTTAATTCTAGAATGCTGAGAGTTTGCAGCCTAGGTTGCATTATCATCATGTGTGAAAATTGATTCTTTCTCTTTTTTCCTTGTTGACAATAATTTCTTCTCACATTTGCTTTTAGATTGAACTTGAGGGGTCACCACAGAATCATCATTTTGCTGCATATTATCAAATTCTTTAAGTTGTTCATCATCCTCATCCAAAGTAAAATTGACTTGTTTTCCAACTTGTCTTCCACTCCTCAAAGAAATGGCATTCAATGACTTTGGATTAATCACTGTATTTGAAGGTAGAGACCCTCCACCTCTTGCTTACAGATCGTTAAGTGTATTAGACATTTGAGTGACAAAATTATTCAGATTAGCAGACTTAGTTTCCCACTACTCAGTCTTCTGCTCCAATGCACTCATCCTAGAATTGGTCAAAGAATTGTTGTTGGCTATCTCAGATTTCATTTCCTTCATACATTGAATCAATTCAGCCATACCATTGTCATTTTTGGAGGAGGATGGACCTTGATGCTGTACTAAAGTTCTGGTATGTTCAGAATTCACTCTGTTGTCTTGAAACTTGTTTTGCATTGTTAGAGGTTTCTCTGATCCTTCCCTCCACCTAAAATTTTGATGATCCCTCCATCCCTCATTATAGGTGTTAGAATAAGGATTTCTTTGTGAAAATTGTCCTGATCTTCCTTGATAAACACCAGAAAGTTCTTCAATATGAGAGGGACAATTTTTGCTTGTGGTGAGAACCCACAAGGAAAAAATTCCACGAACCCACAACCAATCTGAATATACGCACCCCAAGAACGTAAACAAAGGTCTGGTGATCCACTTGAACCCTTGAACACGGGAGAACAAGGACCCAAAGTGTTGAAAGACGCCACAAGGTTGATCAAGCCTTGATAAGTCTGTTAGGTCAATGAAAAACCCTAGAGAAAACCCCTCTCAAATCAGAAATTGCAAAATGCAAGTTTTTCATTCAAATTCCAAATCTCCTCCAAAATGAGGGTTACAATATCTTATAGAGGATACATTCAAAATCTAACCTAAAAAGCATTAAATGCAATCTAGAAAATCAAAATATAATAAATTCATACGGACTTGATTTAGGTAACTTGGAAACTCAAAAGTCAAATCAGCCAACTAATTATGAATTTTCGCTCAAATGTATTTAATGAAATATAATCAGCATATCAAGCCTAAAATATGATTAATTAGGCCCAAATGAGTCTTTTCATGTGTTGTACTTGATCCAGGCTCCTTAAATTGAAGTCTCCAAACCCAAGGTATGATCAGTAGCTCCATTTTCAGCCCAAATGACATTAGTGACGTTCTCAGCATTTTTATCCAGATTTGATGCTCCAACAAATGCCATTTGCTTTGTCAAGGTGTCTTGCACTAGCCCACTCAAAGCTTCCTTAATTCTTTTAGCTCTTGCTTTTGTGATTGGTCCAGTTGGGATTTGCAATGGATCATTGGAAGTTGAAGAGTTAGCTTGTTGTATCGTATCATTCCCTCTCTCCTGAAAAGGATTCGACCTCGAATCATCACCTGCATCAAAAGGAGATAAATCACTCACATTGAAAGTAGCACTAACATTATACTCACCAGGTAAATCAATTTTGTAAGCATTGTCATTGATTCTTTCAAGCACTTGAAATGGACCATCTCCTCTTGGAGCTAATTTGGACTTTCTTTGAGTTGGAAATCTTTCTTTCCTCATATGCACCCACACCTAATCACCAGGTTCAAAGAGAACACGCCTTCTTCCTTTGTTAGCCTTGGATGCATATTGCTCATTTTTCTTTTCAATTTGTTGTTTCACTTTTTGATGAAGTTGTTTCACTGTTTCAGCTTTCTTTGTCCCATCAAGACTTGCCCTCTCATCAATAGGCAATGGTAATAAATCCAAGGGAGTTAGTGGATTAAAACCATACACTATTTCAAAAGGAGAATAATCAGTAGATGAATGCACACTCCTATTGTAAGCAAATTCAATGAATCACAAGCAATTTTCCCAATTCTTCAAGTTCTTTTGAATCATAGTTCTAAGCATTTGAGTTAAAGTTCTATTAACTACTTCAGTTTGTCCATCAGTTTGTGGATGACAAGCAGTAGAAAATAATAATTTAGTACCCAGCTTACCCCACAAAACCCTCCAAAAATGACTCAAGAATTTTATATCCCTATCAGAAATAATACTTTTAGTACCCAGCTTACCCCACAATTTCCTTAAAGAACAAATCAGCAATGTATGTGGCATCATCAGTTTTATGGCAAGCAATGAAATGTACCATTTTAGAAAATCTGTCAACAACCACAAATATGGAATCCATACCCTTTCTTTACCTAGGTAAACCCAAAATAAAATCCATTGATATATCTACCCAGGTTCACTAGGCACAGGTAATGGGGTGTACAACCATGTGGCAAGACTCTAGATTAGCCTTTTTACAAGTTATGCATTTAGCACAGATTCTTTCCACATCATGTTTCATTTTAGGCCAAAAGAAATGCTCATGGAAAACATCCAAAGTCTTTTTCACACTAAAATGACCTATTAATCCTCCCCTATGTGCTTCTCATAAGTAATTCCCGCAAGGAACATTGAGGCACACACAATCTGTTTTCTCTTAACAAGTACCTATCAATCCTATAAAACTTTTCAAATGCTTTCTTTTCACAAGCAAGAAACACTTCAGCAAAATCAGCATCACTGGCATACAATTCCTTGATATATTCAAAACCAAGCAACCTAGCATTTAGAGTAGTAAGAAGAGTATACCTTCTTGACAATGCATCAGCCACCACATTTTCTTGACCTTTCTTGTATCTGATGATATATGGAAATGCCTCAATAAATTCCAGCCACCTTGCATGTCTCTTGTTCAGCTTACCTTGACCCTTAATGTGCTTCAAAAATTGATGATCAGTATGAATTACAAATTGTTTAGGCCAAAGGTAGTGTTGCCAATTCTCTAATGCTCTCTTAAGTGCATAGAGCTCCTTGTCATATGTTGGATACTTCAAGGCTACTCCATTTAACTTTTCACTAAAATAAACAATTGGCTTTCCTTCCTGTATCAAAACAACTCCTATTCCAACTCCAGATGCATCACATTCAATCTCAAAAGTTTTGTTAAAGTTAGGCAATACTAACACAGGTGCAGAACATAATTTATCCTTAAGTCTAATGAATGCGATATCTTGTTCTTTATCCCATTTAAAACTACAGATTTTTTAATAACTTCAGTGAGTGGTGTAGCAAGTGTGCTAAAATCTTTCACAAAGCACTTATAAAAACTAGCCAAACCATGAAAGCTTCTCACCTCAGTTATGCTTTTAGGTGTTGGCCATTCTTTTATAGCTCTTATCTTTTCTTCATCAACTTCTATTCCTTTAGCACTTACCACAACGCCAAGAAAACAATTTTATCCATACAAAAATCACACTTTTTCAGATTTGCGAATAATTTTTCCTTTCCCAAAACATCAAGCAAAGATTGCAAATGATTCAAATGCTCATCAAGATTATTGCTATAAATCAGAATGTCATCAAAATAAATCACAACAAATTTCCCAATGAAAGCACGTAAAACATGATTCATTAATCTCATGAAAGTGCTAGGTGTATTAGTTAACCCAAATGGCATAACTAACCATTCATACAAAGCATGTTTTGTTTTGAAAGCAGTTTTCCGTTCATCCCCTTCCCTCATTCTAATTTGATGGATCCAGATTTCAAATCAATCTTAGAAAAGACAATAGAACCATATGATTCATCAAGCATATCATAATCTAGGAATGGGATGGCGATACCTTACAGTGATGTTATTCATAGCTCTGCAATCAATGAAATCCTCCAAGTTCCATCTTCTTTGGGACCAAAAGTACCAAAACAGCACAAGGACTCAAGCTTTCTCTAACATATCCCTTGCCATGAGCTCTTCCACTTGCTTTTAAAGTTCCTTTGTCTCCTCTGGATTTTGGTGAGAACCCACAAGAAAAAAAATCCCATGAACCCACCCACAGCTAATCTGAATATACGCACCCCAAGAACGTAAACAAAGGTCTGGTGATCTACTTGAACCCTTGAACAACTGGAGAACAAGGACCCGAAGTGGTGAAAGACGCCACAAGGTTGATCAAGCCTTGATAAGTCTGTTAATTCAATGAAGAACCCTAGAGAGAACCCCTCTCAAGTCAAAAATTGCAAAATGCAAGTTTTTCATTTCAAATTCCAAATCTCCTCCCAAAATGAGGGTTACAATATCTTATAGAGGATACATTCAAGATCTGACCTAAAAAGCATTAAATGCAATCTAGAAAATCAAAATATAATAAATTCATAAGGACTTGATTTAGGTAACTTGGAAACTCAAAAGTCAAATCTGCCACACTTATGAATTTTTGCTCAAATGCATTTAATGAAATATAATCAGCATATCAAGCCTAAAATATGATTAATTAGGCCCAAATGA
>NW_021635200.1:0-55876 GCF_004799145.2 Neltuma alba
TAAGAGTATTGAATATGGACCTTCAAGAAAAGTCAGAAACTCAATGACACAAGTATTGCAAAAGCCAAAATAGAATTTGGATATGAAGATGATTTGCTCAAAACACTGCCAGCACTATAATTTCTTTTCGTTTTTTTTTCTGTCCCTTTCTTTTTGGGTACCTTTTTTTTTTTTTTTTTCTTTTTTTTTTTTGTCTTTTCCCTTTTCTTTTCTTTTTTTTTTTTTTCACTGAATAATGCAAGGAAATCACAAAAATACCATAAACAAAAACAGAACAAGCAATCTGAACCCAGAAATTCCAGAAACGCGTCCTTTTCAAATGGGTATAACTTGCCCTACAAAAGTCGATTTTAGATGAAACCAAAACGAGACAAAGAGGGATTCCAACTATGAAAATGACCTATTAAACTTCACAACTCACGAAAAGTGAATGGACAGGATGACAATTTCGTTGATGAACATAACGCATAAGACTAACAGACACAAGAAAAGTCACCAAATGAAGAACTAAAATGAAGGTAAACTAACAGAAAAATTGACCGGAGTTAGAGTCCAAAAAGCTCTGATACCAGATGGTGAGAACCCACAAGGAAAAATCCCACGAACCCACAACCGATCTGAATATACGCACCCCAAGAACGTAAACAAGGTCTGGTGATCTACTTGAACCCTTGAACACGGAAGAACAAGGACCCGAAGTGTTGAAAGACGCCACAAGATTGATCAAGCCTTGATAAGTCTGTTAGTTCAATGAAGAACCCTAGAGAGAACTCCTCTCAATCAGAAATTGCAAAATGCAAGTTTTCATTCAAATTCCAAATCTCCTCCAAAATGAGGGTTACAATATCTTATAGAGGATACATTCAAGATCTGACCTAAAAAGCATTAAATGCAATCTAGAAAATCAAAACATAATAAATTCATAAGGACTTGATTTAGGTAACTTGGAAATTCAAAAGTCAAATCTGCCAACTAATTATGAATTTTCGCACAAATGCATTTAATGAAATATAATCAGCATATCAAGCCCAAAATATGATTAATTAGGCCCAAATGAGTCTTCTCATGTGTTGTACTTGATCCAAGCTCCTTAAATTGAAGTCTCCAAGCCCAAGATATGATCAGTAGCTCCATTTTCAGCCCAAATGACATTAGTGACATCCTCAGCATTTTTATCCAGATTTGATACTCCAATAAATGCCATTTGCTTTGTCAAGGTGTCTTGCACTAGCCCACTCAAAGCTTCCTTAATTCTTTTAGCTCTTGCTCTTGTGATTGGTCCAGTTGGGATTTGCAATGGATCATTGGAAGTTGAGGAGTTAGCTTGCTGTATCGCATCATTCCCCCTCTCCTCAAAAGGATTCGACCTCGAATCATCACCTGCATCAAAAGGAGATAAATCAGCCACATTGAAAGTAGCACTAACATTATACTTACCAAGTAAATCAATTTTGTAAGCATTGTCATTGATTCTTTCAAGCACTTGAAATGGACCATCTCCTCTTGGAGCTAATTTGGACTTTCTTTGAGCTGGAAATCTTTCTTTCCTCATATGCACCCACACCCAATCACCAGGTTCAAAGAGAACACGCCTTCTTCCTTTGTTAGCCTTGGATGCATATTGCTCATTTTTCTTTTCAATTTGTTGTTTCACTTTTTGATGAAGTTGTTTCACTGTTTCAGCTTTTTTTGTCCCATCAAGACTGGCCCTCTCATCAATAGGCAATGGTAATAAATCCAAGGGAGTTAGTGGATTAAAACCATACACTATTTCAAAAGGAGAATAATCAGTAGATGAGTGCACACTCCTATTGTAAGCAAATTCAATGAATGACAAGCAATTTTCCCAATTCTTCAAGTTCTTTTGAATCACAGTTCTAAGCAATTGAGTTAAAGTTCTATTAACTACCTCAGTTTGTCCATCAGTTTGTGGATGACAAGCAGTAGAAAACAATAATTTAGTACCCAGCTTACCCCACAAATCCTCCAAAAATGACTCAAGAATTTTGTATCCCTATCAGAAACAATACTTTTAGGAACACCATGAAGTCTTACAATTTCCTTAAAGAACAAATCAGCAATGTATGTGGCATCATCAGTTTTATGGCAAGCAATGAAATGTGCCATTTTAGAAAATCTATCGACAACCACAAATATGGAATCCATACCCTTTCTTGACCTAGGTAAACCCAAAATAAAATCCATTGATATATCTACCCAAGGTTCACTAGGCACAGGTAATGGGGTGTACAAACCATGTGGCAAGACTCTAGATTTAGCCTTTTTACAAGTTATGCATTTAGCACAGATTCTTTCCACATCACGTTTCATTTTAGGCCAAAAGAAATGTTCATGCAAAACATCCAAAGTCTTTTTCACACCAAAGTGACCCATTAATCCTCCCCCATGTGCTTCTCTCACAAGTAATTCTCGCAAAGAACATTGAGGCACACACAATCTGTTTTCTTAAACAAGTACCCATCAATCCTATAAAACTTTTCAAATGCTTTCTTTTCACAAGCAAGAAACACTTCAGCAAAATCAGCATCAATGGCATACAATTCCTTGATATATTCAAAACCAAGCAACCTAGCATTTAGAGTAGTAAGAAGAGTATACCTTCTTGACAATGCATCAGCCACCACATTTTCTTTACCTTTCTTGTATCTGATGACATACGGAAATGTCTCAATAAATTCCAGCCACCTTGCATGTCTCTTGTTCAGCTTACCTTGACCCTTAATGTGCTTCAAAGATTGATGATCAGTATGAATTACAAATTGTTTAGGCCAAAGGTAGTGTTGCCAATTCTCTAATGCTCTTTTAAGTGCATAGAGCTCCTTGTCATATGTTGGATACTTCAAGGCTGCTCCATTCAACTTTTCACTAAAATAAGCAATTGGCTTTCCTTCCTGCATCAAAACAGCTCCTATTCCAACTCCAGATGCATCACATTCAATCTCAAAAGTTTTGTTAAAGTTAGGCAATACTAATACAGGTGCAGAACACAATTTATCCTTAAGCCTAATGAATGCAACATCTTGTTCTTTATCCCATTTAAAACAACAGACTTTTTAATAACTTCAGTGAGTGGT
This sequence comes from Neltuma alba, assembly GCF_004799145.2. Lineage (NCBI taxonomy): Eukaryota > Viridiplantae > Streptophyta > Magnoliopsida > Fabales > Fabaceae > Neltuma > Neltuma alba. The sequence continues at coordinate 3,096 of NW_021635200.1, forward strand.
GCAGCAAGTGTGCTAAAATCTTTGACAAAGCGCCTATAAAAACTAGCCAAACCATGAAAGCTTCTCACCTCAGTTATGCTTTTAGGTGTTGGCCATTCTTTAATAGCTCTTATCTTTTCTTCATCAACTTCTATTCCTTTAGCACTCACCACAAAGCCAAGAAAAACAATTTTATCCATACAAAAATCACACTTCTTCATATTTGCAAACAATTTTTCCTTTCTCAAAACATCAAGCACACAATGCAAATGATTCAAATGCTCATCAAGATTCTTGCTGTAAATCAGAATGTCATCAAAATAAACCACAACAAATTTCCCAATGAAAGCACGCAAAACATGATTCATTAATCTCATGAAAGTACTAGGTGCATTAGTTAACCCAAATGGCATAACTAACCATTCATACAAACCATGTTTTGTTTTGAAAGCAGTTTTCCATTCATCCCCTTCCCTCATTCTAATTTGATGGTATCCAGATTTCAAATCAATCTTAGAAAAGACAATAGAACCATGCAATTCATCAAGCATATCATCTAATCTAGGAATGGGATGGCGATACTTTATAGTGATGTTATTCACAGCTCTGCAATCAATGCACATCCTCCAAGTTCCATCTTTCTTTGGGACCAAAAGTACCGGAACAGCACAAGGACTCAAGCTTTCTCTAACATATCCCTTGCCATGAGCTCTTCCACTTGCCTTTGAAGTTCCTTTGTCTCTTCTGGATTGCTTCTATAGGCTGGCCTATTAGGAATTGTTGCTCCTGGAATGAAATCAATTTGATGCTCAATTCCTCTAATGGGTGGTAATCCAGGTGGAATCTCCTCTGGGAACACATCAACATATTCCTGCAATAAAGAACTAACAACACTTGGAAAGGAAGAGTTAATGTCATTAGTATCCAAAAAGGATTCCTTGTAAACAAGGAGAAGCAAATGTTGTTCAGCCAAAAAGGCATTCCTCACTTCACTTTCTTTTGCATAAAAACTCAATTTCTTTTTCTCTTTTCTCTCTTCATTTTTTTTCTGAAATTCTTTTTTTGAACTCTCATCTTTTCTCTCCTTTTCACTCCCATTTCTTTTTGATGTCTCTCTCACATTTTTCATATCACTCTCTTTTTTATCTCTCTCTTTTTTCATCTTAAGTTGATCCTCATACACTTGCTTTGGGGTCAATGGTACAAGAGTAATGGGTCTGTTGTTCATTACAAAAGAATATCTATTTGTAAGCCCATCTTTCTTTACCTTTCTATCAAATTCCCAAGGTCTTCCCAAAAGTATATGTCCAGCATGCATAGGAACAACATCACATAATACTTCATCACAATACTTCCCAATTGAAAAAGAAACAAGAACTTGCTTATCAACTTTAATCTCCCCACATTCATTCAGCCATTGCAGCTTGTATGGTCTAGGGTGTCTAACAGTGGGCAAATGTAATTTCTCAACCATTGTAGTGCTTGCAACATTTGTAACACTGCCACCATCAATTGTCAAACTACATACCTTGTTATTAATGAGGCAGCGAGTATGGAAAATATTTTCCCTTTGCTCATTCAACTCATCTTCCTTCACTTGACAATTCAAGGCTCTTCTAACCACAAGGCATTCTCCTTCCACAGCATACTCAATCCCATCATCACTAGCATCTTCAAGTAGGGGCATGGAGTCATCACTTTCACTCTCACTTTCAGTCACAACTTCATTATTTTTCAGAATCATAACTCTCTTGTTGGGGCATTGAGAAGCAATATGACCTGTACCCAAACACTTGAAACATTTTATATCCCTATTTCTAGAAGTTTGGGAATCAGATTTACCTTTGCTCTTTGATGAAGCTTCTTCTTTGCCTCTAGTGGTCTCCTTTTGGATAGCTTTTTCTCCTTTCTTCCAATTCTGTTTGAAAGAAGAAGTTGATCCAGAATGAAATTTTGAAGCACCTTTTCGCTTGAGTTGCTTTTCCACCTTAATAGCCATATGCACCATGTCTTCTAGTTCTACATAATGATGCAATTCAACTATATCAGCTATATCTTTGTTCAACCCACTTAGAAATCGGGCCATTGTTGCTTCTCTATCTTCTTGCACATTAGCTCTTATCATGGCCAATTCCATCTCCTTATTGTACTCCTCTACACTCCTAGGACCTTGTGTAAGGGTCTGCAACTTTTGATAAAGCTCTCTAAAATAATGGTTGGGAACAAATCTCTTCTTCATTAGAGCTTTCATTTCGCTCCAAGTTGTTACAGGCCTCTCTCCATTATTCCTCCTATTAATACCCAATTTATCCCACCAAACAATGGCATAATCAGTGAATTCTATTGCTGCCAACTTCACCTTTTTAGCTTCAGAATAATTATGACACTCAAAGATCATTTCTATTTTCTTTTCCCACTCTAAGTAGGCTTCAGGATCATTTCTACCTTGGAATGATGGTATCTTCATTTTGATGCTCCCAAGGTTCCCATCTACTCTATCTCTCTCCCTTGGGTTATTTCTCCCATATCTTCTCCCATACCTATCCCCTCTATGCCTATTCCTTATCAGTTCAACTTCAGATTCAGAATTGACTTCATCCTCACTACCACCAACTTTGTTATTTTCAGATTCAAAGTCATCCATAGAAACCTCCCTTTGCCTTCCATGCCTTCTAGGTTTAGGTTGGGCTCTTTGCAGATTTACAATCCTTTCATCTTGTCTATCCATTCTATCCCTTATCTCTCCATAAACCACATTCATCCGTTGAAAATGTTGCTGCATTGCCCTAAGGGTGTCTTCAATATTCATTGGATTTCCACTACCACCAGATGTCCCATCTGCATTAGACATTGTGACTTCAAGGAAAATTAATTATGTTAGTGAAGTAAAGTTCCTCACAAATTTCCTCACGTGTTTCCCTCAAGAATGACACTCAACACTCGTGTTTCACTCCAACTTGGCTTTTAAATTGAGGTATATCACTCTTGCCTTTTTCCACTCTGAAATCCCTCTTGAGGCTCTTTAAAGAACTAAACAATTTAAACAAAGCAATCACAATATGCAGAATCAGCCAACACTTAGGAACTTTGAGAAATTAAGAGTATTGAATATGGACCTTCAAGAAAAGTCAGAAACTCAATTGACACAAGTATTGCAAAAGCCAAAATAGAATTTGGATATGAAGATGATTTGCTCAAAACACTGCCAGCACTATAATTTCTTTTCGTTTTTTTTTTCTGTCCCTTTCTTTTTGGGTACCTTTTTTTTTTCTTTTTTTTTTTCTTGTCTTTCCCTTTTCTTTTCTTTTTTTTTTCACTGAATAATGCAAGGAAAATCACAAAAATACCATAAACAAAACAGAACAAGCAATCTGAACCCAGAAATTCCAGAAAACGCGTCCTTTTCAAATGGGTATAACTTGCCCTACAAAAGTCGGATTTAGATGAAACCAAAACGAGACGAAAGAAGGGATTCCGAACTATGAAAATGACCTATTAAACTTCACAAAACTCAACGGAAAAGTGAATGGACAAGGATGACAATTTCGGTGATGAACAGAAACGCAGAAGACGAACAGACACAAGAAAAGGCACCAAATGAAGAACGAAAATGAAGGTAAACTAACAGAAAAATATGACCTGAGTTTAGATCCAAAGCTCTGATACCAAGATGGTGAGAACCCACAAGGGAAAAATCCCACGAACCCACAACCGATCTGAATATACGCACCCCAAGAACGTAAACAAAGGTCTGGTGATCTACTTGAACCCTTGAACACGGAAGAACAAGGACCCGAAGTGTTGAAAGACGCCACAAGATTGATCAAGCCTTGATAAGTCTGTTAGTTCAATGAAGAACCCTAGAGAGAACTCCTCTCAATCAGAAATTGCAAAATGCAAGTTTTCATTCAAAATTCCAAATCTCCTCCCAAAATGAGGGTTACAATATCTTATAGAGGATACATTCAAGATCTGACCTAAAAAGCATTAAATGCAATCTAGAAAATCAAAACATAATAAATTCATAAGGACTTGATTTAGGTAACTTGGAAATTCAAAAGTCAAATCTGCCAACTAATTATGAATTTTCGCACAAATGCATTTAATGAAATATAATCAGCATATCAAGCCCAAAATATGATTAATTAGGCCCAAATGAGTCTTCTCATGTGTTGTACTTGATCCAAGCTCCTTAAATTGAAGTCTCCAAGCCCAAGATATGATCAGTAGCTCCATTTTCAGCCCAAATGACATTAGTGACATCCTCAGCATTTTTATCCAGATTTGATACTCCAATAAATGCCATTTGCTTTGTCAAGGTGTCTTGCACTAGCCCACTCAAAGCTTCCTTAATTCTTTTAGCTCTTGCTCTTGTGATTGGTCCAGTTGGGATTTGCAATGGATCATTGGAAGTTGAGGAGTTAGCTTGCTGTATCGCATCAGAGTTTAAGCAAATGTCCATTGACCTTCAATGTGCAACCATTTTGCTCATCCAGAAGTTCCAACATGCCAAAATCATGCACTTTGGTAACTATATATGGACCATCCCATCTTGTATTGAGCTTCCCTTGTTTAAACTTGAATCTGGCCCTGAATAAGAGAACACGATCACCCTCCTTAAAATGTTTCCTTAAGATGCCTTTATCATGAATGAGCTTTGTCTTTTCCTTATACATCCTTGAATTCTCATATGCCTCAAGTCTAATTTCTTCTAACTCTTGTATCTGCATTTTTCTTTCAATTACAGTAGCTTCCATGTCCATATTGCAGATTTTTACAGCCCAATAAGCTTTATGTTCAAGTTCTACAGGTAAGTGGCATGCTTTTCCATATACTAGCCTATAAGGAGACATACCAATTGGGGTCTTGAAAGCTGTCCTATATGCCCATAAAGCTTCTTCTAATTTAACACTCGAATCCCTCCTTGTTGGTCTCACAATCTTTTCAAGAATCTGTTTAATTTCCCTATTTAAAATTTCTGTTTGGCCATTAGTTTGAGGGTGATAAGCTATGGACATCTTGTGAGTTACTCCATATTTAGCAAAAAGACCATCCAACAACCTATTACAAAAGCGTGTCCCTCTGTCACTAACCATGGCTCTAGGAATACTAAATCTGGAAAATATATGAGACTTAATGAACTTGGCAACAGTGGCTGCATCATCCTTTTTTGTTGGTATTGCTTCCACCCATCTTGAAACATAATCCACAGCTAATAGTATATAATGATAACCAAAAGATGGAGGGAATGGCCCCATAAAATATCCCCCACACATCAAATATTTCACAGAAAAGCATTGGAACTTGAGGCATCTCATGTCTTCTACTATTTCCACCAAAACGCTGGCACTTATCACACACTTTGCAGTAATTGTAGGCATCTTTAAAGAGTGTTGGCCAGTAGAACCCTGCTTCCAAAATCTTCCTAGAAGTCTTTTTAGCACCAAAATGTCCACCACATGCCCAAGAGTAATGAGCATCCAAAATTCCAGTGACTTCTTCATTAGGGACACATCTCCGTATAATCTGGTCATTACACAGCCTCCAAAGAATAGGTGGATCCCAACAATAGTATTTGGCTTCACTCTTTAATTTTTGGGCCTGAATAGGTGGACACATCTCCGTAAGAAAGGGAAGGTGGAATTAAATCTGTAACAAGGTAATTCACTATGTTAGCATACCAAGGTTCATGTTTAGTCATAGGCACTAACACAGAAGTAGGGAAGTCATCACAGATTAAGAAAGAATCAGAAACTCCCTTTGTATCTTCAGGTAGCCTACTCAAATGGTCTGCAACAAAGTTTTCAGCACCACTCCTGTCTCGAATTTCCAAATCAAATGCTTGTAGCAATAGAATCCATCTCAATAACCTTGGCTTGCTATCTGTTTTCTTAAAAAGAAATTTCACAGCCGCACATGGTCAGTATAAACAATAACATGAGAATTAAGAAGATAAGGTCTAAACTTGTCCAAAGCAAAGACAATTGCAAACAATTCTTTTTCAGTTGTAGTATAATTAATTTGGGCACTATCCAACATTTTGGATGCATATGCAATTACCCTGGATAGTTTACCGTCTTTTTGACCCAACATTGCACCTACTGCTGTATGAGATGCATCACAAGCTAGCTCAAATGGTGAATTCCAATCTGGTGTAGTGAGTATCGGCGGTGAGACAAGCATTGCTTTTAAAGTATCAAATGCATGTTTGCAGTCCTCATCAAAGTGAAAATCAACATCTTTTTGCATGAGTTTAGACAAAGGAGAAGCAATCTTGCTGAAATCTTTAAAAAACCTTCTGTAAAAACCACAATGGCCAAGAAAAGATCTTAGTTCCTTTAAAGTCTTAGGATAAGGCAGAGATGAAATGACTTCTATTTTTGCTTTATCTACCTCAATGCCCCTTCTAGAAACTAAATGACCTAGTACTATGCCTTGATCCACCATAAAGTGACATTTTTCAAAATTCAAAAGCAAATTTTTCTCTATGCACTTGGCCAAGACTTTATCAAGACTCTCTAGACAAGCAGAAAAATTATCCTCATACACTGTAAAATCATCCATGAATACCTCCATAGATGAACCTAGGAACTCACTAAATATAGCCATCATAGCCCTCTGAAATGTTCCCGGTGCATTACATAGCCCAAAGGGCATTCTTCTATAAGCAAAAGTTCTATAGGGACAAAGTAAAGGCAGTCTTATCTTGATCCTCTGGTGAAATCGGTATTTGGAAATATCCTGAAAATCCATCAAGAAAACAATAATTAGTTCTACCAAATAATCTCTCAATCATTTGATCCACAAAGGGTAATGAAAAATGGTCCTTTCGTGTTGCATCATTTAGTCTTCTATAGTCAATGCACACACGCCATGCATTCTGTATCCTAGTTGGTATCAATTCATTTTTTTCATTTTTAATAACAGTAATGCCACTTTTTTGAGGGACCACTTGTACAAGGCTGACCCATTCACTATCCGAGATGGGGTATTTGATGCCTGCACTCAGGAGCTTAGTAACCTCTTTTTTAACAACATCTAAAATCAAGGGGTTAAGCCTATGTTGAGGTTGTCTAATTGGTTTCATCCCATCATTTAATAATATTCTGTGAGTACAAATTGAAGGATTGATTCCAGGTATGTCTGCCATAGACCAACCTATTGCCTTTTTATGTTTCTGCAAAACAGCAATTAATTGTTCCTCCTCTGTAATAGTGAGTGAAGTAGCTATAATCACTGGTAATTTATTATCTTCAGCAAGATATACATATTTAAGATTGGGGGGGTAGGGGTTTAAGTTCTAGTTCAGGGGGTTTCACCACAGAAGGAACCAACTCCTTAAGCTCCAAAGCTCTAACAAAATGCCACTGCAAGTCCTCACTTGATTCTGGATTTTGTGTCCTGTCATAATAGCAACCAGAGGGTAAACAACCAAGATGATAATGTACATTACGCAAGAATTTCATAAATTTAGCATTGAATTCTTGTGCAGATTCTTTATTTCTGAACACTTTTTAGCTTGATCTTGATTACAAGTAACTTGCTGCAATGATTGAAGTTCTCTCCTACATTGTTTAGCTTCTGCAGAAAACGTGGACAAAAATTCATGAATATGCTTTAACATTTGAAAAGGATATGAAGAATTAAAGTTATCTGCAGTGTTGATTAATGCATCATAAGGAGAATTCTGATATAAATTATCCAAAATTGAATCGGATTGCGACTTTAATTTCTCAAAACAGTGAGCTGGTGGAATATGGAATTTTTGTTCCTTAGCATAAGCTTGTCTAGTGACCAAATCTCCTTTCTTTTCTTCATCAATATGCATTCTTGATGTTTCCAACATTGCTATATTGGTACTAGCTCTATCTAATGCAGATTTTGCAATATTCTCAGCTTCTGTAAAGTTAGAAAGTATACCTTTCCCAAACCCATTATTAGAGATTTCAGAAACAAAATCATCATCAAAAGAAGAGAGTTCAAAAGAAAATGTTTGCAATGTGGAAAGTGAGCTATCAACTGAATGAAAGTCAATACTACACACCTCATCATCACAAACAGAAAAATCATTGGGGCAGAAGAAGGAATTCATTATTGGCAAATCTAAATCAAATGTGGTGAGACCATACTCGTTCATGTTGAGAAGGGAAGGTTCACATTCAGCTACAGAGTCTTCTATGAAAGCATCAATGGCACTTACGCCCAATAATGAGTAATCTTCATATGGGTGCTTCATAGCTTCATAAACATTAAAACTGATCATGTGATCACCCACTTCCATTGTGATACAACCATCTTTCATACTAATCACTGTGTTGGCAGTTCGAAGGAATGGTCTCCCTAAGATCAGTGGTCCCTCAATGGTTGATTCATGGGACATATCCAAGACATAGAAATCTACTAGAAAAATCAAGTCCTTAACCTTGACCAGAATATCTTCCAATAGCCCATGAGGTCTTCTAATGCTTCTATCGGCCAACTGAATGATCATACTAGTGTCTTTTATTGAATTAATGCCCAAAGATGTATAGATAGACAATGGCATAACATTTATAGCAGCACCCAAATCTAGGAGGGCACTAGCTATATTCAATTTACCAATCGTGCATGGAATTGTAAATGATCCTGGATCAAAACACTTCCTGGCAAATGTGTCTTTAAAAGTGCTGAAACACTTAAGAGCGTATTTGAACCAATTCATTGGGTTTGCATGTCCTCTTGTTAGTACACAGCTTCTTCAAAAATCTCACATACTTAGGCATACTTTTTAGGAAATCCAATAAGGGTACATTAACTTCCAGCTTGCTAAATAGATTCAAAGTATCTTTCTCAACTTGTTCATTAGACAATTTCCTACTAAGAAGAAATGATTTAGGAAAAGAAAGCTCTTAAATCTTTGTCTCACTCTTACCCTTCCTTGATTGCTTCTGAATTTCTGGAAGTTCCTCATTCTGTTGACCAGAAGGAGTTGGGACTACTTTGGGTACTTCTTGCTGTAACTCCTTAATTCTAGAATGCTGAGAGTTTGCAGCCTAGGTTGCATTATCATCATGTGTGAAAATTGATTCTTTCTCTTTTTTCCTTGTTGACAATAATTTCTTCTCACATTTGCTTTTAGATTGAACTTGAGGGGTCACCACAGAATCATCATTTTGCTGCATATTATCAAATTCTTTAAGTTGTTCATCATCCTCATCCAAAGTAAAATTGACTTGTTTTCCAACTTGTCTTCCACTCCTCAAAGAAATGGCATTCAATGACTTTGGATTAATCACTGTATTTGAAGGTAGAGACCCTCCACCTCTTGCTTACAGATCGTTAAGTGTATTAGACATTTGAGTGACAAAATTATTCAGATTAGCAGACTTAGTTTCCCACTACTCAGTCTTCTGCTCCAATGCACTCATCCTAGAATTGGTCAAAGAATTGTTGTTGGCTATCTCAGATTTCATTTCCTTCATACATTGAATCAATTCAGCCATACCATTGTCATTTTTGGAGGAGGATGGACCTTGATGCTGTACTAAAGTTCTGGTATGTTCAGAATTCACTCTGTTGTCTTGAAACTTGTTTTGCATTGTTAGAGGTTTCTCTGATCCTTCCCTCCACCTAAAATTTTGATGATCCCTCCATCCCTCATTATAGGTGTTAGAATAAGGATTTCTTTGTGAAAATTGTCCTGATCTTCCTTGATAAACACCAGAAAGTTCTTCAATATGAGAGGGACAATTTTTGCTTGTGGTGAGAACCCACAAGGAAAAAATTCCACGAACCCACAACCAATCTGAATATACGCACCCCAAGAACGTAAACAAAGGTCTGGTGATCCACTTGAACCCTTGAACACGGGAGAACAAGGACCCAAAGTGTTGAAAGACGCCACAAGGTTGATCAAGCCTTGATAAGTCTGTTAGGTCAATGAAAAACCCTAGAGAAAACCCCTCTCAAATCAGAAATTGCAAAATGCAAGTTTTTCATTCAAATTCCAAATCTCCTCCAAAATGAGGGTTACAATATCTTATAGAGGATACATTCAAAAATCTAACCTAAAAAGCATTAAATGCAATCTAGAAAATCAAAATATAATAAATTCATACGGACTTGATTTAGGTAACTTGGAAACTCAAAAGTCAAATCAGCCAACTAATTATGAATTTTCGCTCAAATGTATTTAATGAAATATAATCAGCATATCAAGCCTAAAATATGATTAATTAGGCCCAAATGAGTCTTTTCATGTGTTGTACTTGATCCAGGCTCCTTAAATTGAAGTCTCCAAACCCAAGGTATGATCAGTAGCTCCATTTTCAGCCCAAATGACATTAGTGACGTTCTCAGCATTTTTATCCAGATTTGATGCTCCAACAAATGCCATTTGCTTTGTCAAGGTGTCTTGCACTAGCCCACTCAAAGCTTCCTTAATTCTTTTAGCTCTTGCTTTTGTGATTGGTCCAGTTGGGATTTGCAATGGATCATTGGAAGTTGAAGAGTTAGCTTGTTGTATCGTATCATTCCCTCTCTCCTGAAAAGGATTCGACCTCGAATCATCACCTGCATCAAAAGGAGATAAATCACTCACATTGAAAGTAGCACTAACATTATACTCACCAGGTAAATCAATTTTGTAAGCATTGTCATTGATTCTTTCAAGCACTTGAAATGGACCATCTCCTCTTGGAGCTAATTTGGACTTTCTTTGAGTTGGAAATCTTTCTTTCCTCATATGCACCCACACCTAATCACCAGGTTCAAAGAGAACACGCCTTCTTCCTTTGTTAGCCTTGGATGCATATTGCTCATTTTTCTTTTCAATTTGTTGTTTCACTTTTTGATGAAGTTGTTTCACTGTTTCAGCTTTCTTTGTCCCATCAAGACTTGCCCTCTCATCAATAGGCAATGGTAATAAATCCAAGGGAGTTAGTGGATTAAAACCATACACTATTTCAAAAGGAGAATAATCAGTAGATGAATGCACACTCCTATTGTAAGCAAATTCAATGAATCACAAGCAATTTTCCCAATTCTTCAAGTTCTTTTGAATCATAGTTCTAAGCATTTGAGTTAAAGTTCTATTAACTACTTCAGTTTGTCCATCAGTTTGTGGATGACAAGCAGTAGAAAATAATAATTTAGTACCCAGCTTACCCCACAAAACCCTCCAAAAATGACTCAAGAATTTTATATCCCTATCAGAAATAATACTTTTAGTACCCAGCTTACCCCACAATTTCCTTAAAGAACAAATCAGCAATGTATGTGGCATCATCAGTTTTATGGCAAGCAATGAAATGTACCATTTTAGAAAATCTGTCAACAACCACAAATATGGAATCCATACCCTTTCTTTACCTAGGTAAACCCAAAATAAAATCCATTGATATATCTACCCAAGGTTCACTAGGCACAGGTAATGGGGTGTACAAACCATGTGGCAAGACTCTAGATTTAGCCTTTTTACAAGTTATGCATTTAGCACAGATTCTTTCCACATCATGTTTCATTTTAGGCCAAAAGAAATGCTCATGGAAAACATCCAAAGTCTTTTTCACACTAAAATGACCTATTAATCCTCCCCTATGTGCTTCTCATAAGTAATTCCCGCAAGGAACATTGAGGCACACACAATCTGTTTTCTCTTAACAAGTACCTATCAATCCTATAAAACTTTTCAAATGCTTTCTTTTCACAAGCAAGAAACACTTCAGCAAAATCAGCATCACTGGCATACAATTCCTTGATATATTCAAAACCAAGCAACCTAGCATTTAGAGTAGTAAGAAGAGTATACCTTCTTGACAATGCATCAGCCACCACATTTTCTTGACCTTTCTTGTATCTGATGATATATGGAAATGCCTCAATAAATTCCAGCCACCTTGCATGTCTCTTGTTCAGCTTACCTTGACCCTTAATGTGCTTCAAAAATTGATGATCAGTATGAATTACAAATTGTTTAGGCCAAAGGTAGTGTTGCCAATTCTCTAATGCTCTCTTAAGTGCATAGAGCTCCTTGTCATATGTTGGATACTTCAAGGCTACTCCATTTAACTTTTCACTAAAATAAACAATTGGCTTTCCTTCCTGTATCAAAACAACTCCTATTCCAACTCCAGATGCATCACATTCAATCTCAAAAGTTTTGTTAAAGTTAGGCAATACTAACACAGGTGCAGAACATAATTTATCCTTAAGTCTAATGAATGCGATATCTTGTTCTTTATCCCATTTAAAACTACAGATTTTTTAATAACTTCAGTGAGTGGTGTAGCAAGTGTGCTAAAATCTTTCACAAAGCACTTATAAAAACTAGCCAAACCATGAAAGCTTCTCACCTCAGTTATGCTTTTAGGTGTTGGCCATTCTTTTATAGCTCTTATCTTTTCTTCATCAACTTCTATTCCTTTAGCACTTACCACAACGCCAAGAAAAACAATTTTATCCATACAAAAATCACACTTTTTCAGATTTGCGAATAATTTTTCCTTTCCCAAAACATCAAGCAAAGATTGCAAATGATTCAAATGCTCATCAAGATTATTGCTATAAATCAGAATGTCATCAAAATAAATCACAACAAATTTCCCAATGAAAGCACGTAAAACATGATTCATTAATCTCATGAAAGTGCTAGGTGTATTAGTTAACCCAAATGGCATAACTAACCATTCATACAAAGCATGTTTTGTTTTGAAAGCAGTTTTCCGTTCATCCCCTTCCCTCATTCTAATTTGATTGGATCCAGATTTCAAATCAATCTTAGAAAAGACAATAGAACCATATGATTCATCAAGCATATCATCTAATCTAGGAATGGGATGGCGATACCTTACAGTGATGTTATTCATAGCTCTGCAATCAATGCACATCCTCCAAGTTCCATCTTTCTTTGGGACCAAAAGTACCAAAACAGCACAAGGACTCAAGCTTTCTCTAACATATCCCCTTGCCATGAGCTCTTCCACTTGCTTTTAAAGTTCCTTTGTCTCCTCTGGATTTGGTGAGAACCCACAAGAAAAAAAATCCCATGAACCCACCCACAGCTAATCTGAATATACGCACCCCAAGAACGTAAACAAAGGTCTGGTGATCTACTTGAACCCTTGAACACTGGAGAACAAGGACCCGAAGTGTTGAAAGACGCCACAAGGTTGATCAAGCCTTGATAAGTCTGTTAATTCAATGAAGAACCCTAGAGAGAACCCCTCTCAAGTCAAAAATTGCAAAATGCAAGTTTTTCATTCAAATTCCAAATCTCCTCCCAAAATGAGGGTTACAATATCTTATAGAGGATACATTCAAGATCTGACCTAAAAAGCATTAAATGCAATCTAGAAAATCAAAATATAATAAATTCATAAGGACTTGATTTAGGTAACTTGGAAACTCAAAAGTCAAATCTGCCAACTAATTATGAATTTTTGCTCAAATGCATTTAATGAAATATAATCAGCATATCAAGCCTAAAATATGATTAATTAGGCCCAAATGAGTCTTCTCATGTGTTGTACTTGATCCAAGCTCCTTAAATTGAAGTTTCCAAGCCCAAGATATGATTAGTAGCTCCATTTTCAGCCCAAATGACACTAGTGACGTCCTCAGCATTTTTATTCAGATTTGATACTCCAACAAATGCCATTTGCTTTGTCAAGGTGTCTTGCACTAGCCCACTCAAAGCTTCCTTAATTCTTTTAGCTCTTGCTCTTGTGATTGGTCCAGTTGGGATTTGCAATGGATCATTGGAAGTTGAGGAGTTAGCTTGCTGTATCGCATCAGGATTGCTTCTATAGGCTGGCCTATTAGGAATTGTTGCTCCTGGAATGAAATCAATTTGATGCTCAATTCCTCTAATGGGTGATAATCCAGGTGGAATCTCTTCTGGGAACACATCATCATATTCCTGCAATAAAGAACTAACAACACTTGGAAAGGAAGAGTTAATGTCATTAGTATCCAAAAAGGATTCCTTATAAACAAGGAGAAGCAAATGTTGTTCAGCCAAAAAGGCATTCCTCACTTCACTTTCTTTTGCATAAAAACTCAATTTCTTCTTCTCTTTTCTCTCTTCATTTTTTTCTGAAATTCTTTTTTTGAACTCTCAGCTTTCCTCTCCTTTTCATTCCCATTTCTTTTTGATGTCTCTCTCACATTTTTCATATCACTTTCTTTTTGGAATTAGACTAGTTAGAAGTTACAAATTAAACTAACAGAGAAGGAAGTTACTATTTATGAAAACTGATTTTCAAAAGGAATGAGAAAAGAATAAGATGCAGAAAAGAGTTTGAAAGAGATATCAATGAAGTTGATAGCATACCAGGAGGCGTTGAATATGAAGGTCATGAAGCCCAAATAACACTCCCTCAGTTAGAAGCCCAGCAAGCCCTCCAGAATGTTCAAGGGATTTATAGCTCTAGAATGCTTACATGGAGGAGGACATGGATCATTCCTTGGATGATGACACACGGAGCTTAATGTGACATATGGAAGGCCACCTCGAAAACCACCATGGCATATAAGTCATTGGAGTATGAACACTTGGACCTTGAGAAAGATAAGAGCATGTTCTAAGAGCCCAAAAGGAGCATTTAAAGCCAGTTTTCATATTGTTGAAGGCCCCAACACAATTATATATGCATGGAGGAGTCCATTGGAGCTATAATCTTTTAAATTGGGACCCAAATGCATTATGCTATGGACCATGGGAATTCCAGAACGTGATTCAACCACATTCAAGCCCAAATGCATTATGCTATGGACCATGGGAATTCCAGAACGTGATTTAACCACATTCAAGCCCAAATGCATTATGCTATGGACCATGGGAATTCCAGAACGTGATTCAACCACATTCAAGCCCAAATGGATGTCTAAAAGGCCCATTTATGCTTTTGGACATAAATAGCAATGAAGGTCCATTTGGAAGGTCCAAGAAGATTCAAGAAGCATCAAGAGTGATAGTATTGACATTAATTAGGATTCTGTTTGTTATAATTAGTTTCCTATTTTACAGTTTTCTATTTTCAAATAGCAGATTTGTTCTTAAAGTTTAAGTTATTTCCTTTTATTTCTATGTAAGAAATGATGCCTCCCATAGTCAAATAATCATTAATGAGGCATCATCCCTAGCATTTATTTCTTAAGATGCTGATTCTAGAGTGTTCTATGGTTGCCTATATATAGGCTACGTTTTTGTACTTAAAATTAAGATTTAGATGAATGAGAATTGAGTTTATTTCTTTCAGTGTGAGCTTTGCTTGCATCCTTGTATTCTCATGAGAATACTTGACAGTATCATGGGATTGATCAACCTTGTGGTGTCTTTATGGCTAGGGTTGTAAGAGATGGGTTCTCTTAAGGTCTGTACGTCCCCTCATATCAGAAGTGAATTCCCTTGGAGCTATGCGTTTTACTTAGAGTTTTTCCTCACAGAATGCTACACTAGACCACACATGATTCCAGCTCTTAACCAAATTCAAAACACTGCGTTTTAACTCCTAATTCAAGATTTTTGGCTACATCTTTTCAGATTTTGTCCATTCTTCACCAATACTTCCAGAATTAGAGAAAATCCCTTTCAATCCTGCAATGATACATCAAATTCTCACAGCATCATTTCTTATCAAATATTGAAAATCTAAAGATAATTCCACATGAAAGCATTTAAATTCAATAGGAAATCACATTATTTAGTTGATCAAAATGTGGTTCATCAATAACCAAACTATCCAATAAATGAACAGTAATATTTTTCCTTCAACTACATATTACTTATAGGTTTTACTAAGTAGAGTGTTCTATCCTATGTCAGAACCTCCACTCTGATATAAAAAATATTATAACTTACTCCTAGAATGACTTAGATTTCATTTGGAACCATCTTAAACCATAGTGGATGGTCTTGAGCTCAAATATTTCATTGTAGGCGTTACTTTTAGAAATTTATTGTTCATTTGGTAAGTTCCAGATTTTTGGTCTAATTTTAAAAAAATCAAAATGGAGTAATTCAAAATTTTATGGAAAGCTTTTTGAACAACCTTTCAAGAAAAAATAATCTCGTGAACCATGTCTTTATGAGTAAGTGCCAATTTTTTAGGAAAGTGACCACTATCATTTTGGCAAAAACCCTTTTTCCAGATTTTAAAAATTAATTTTGAAAATTCACCAAAAAATCGTATAGTTATCCATTTTTAACGTGCTACCTATCAAATTGAAGCTCAAGACATGATCTTTAAGCGTGGAAAATTTCACAGTTAAATTCATTCAGGAGCTTAATCAAAATACTGCTCCAAATCGACGGCCTCCTTACAGTTACAGCATCACAACAATTATACTTATACATAACCAAAATATAATTGCTTTCATGATTCACCACCACAGTTACCCTCGAATTTGCAGCTTCCCTTTGGATGATTCAGGCCCTAAAATATTAGATTATTTTGAGAGGGCGAGATTTCAATAAAATCCAAGTAGCAAGAATAATCAACCATAACATCAACATGCAACATCATTAAAGCATTACAAACCTTAGCTACCATAGGAGAAGTAATCCTCTTATAAATAGGCAACCTCAACATGCAAGGCCATGGCAACAAATGCAAGGAGCAACCACATCATAATCATCATAGTTCAACCACATGATAGCAAGCATTCATGCCATAATAAACAATGCAAAGTTAACATTAGTAGTTAATTAAGTCTTACTACCTTGATCCAAAAGCTTTTTGATTCTTTGATCCTCTTCCTCTCCTCCACAAATATCAAACCCTGACCTCACAATCCATAAAAAGGGCAACAACATTACAACCAAACCATACAAAAATCAAGTAACTCCATTATCCTTTAAAGCTTCAATCTTTGTTCTTTAATTTTAGAGCTTTGTTTTCTTACCCCTAAAAGTCCTTTCTTGGTTCATTCCTACGTGACTTTT
This sequence comes from Neltuma alba, assembly GCF_004799145.2. Lineage (NCBI taxonomy): Eukaryota > Viridiplantae > Streptophyta > Magnoliopsida > Fabales > Fabaceae > Neltuma > Neltuma alba. Next base: position 19,999 of record NW_021635200.1, read on the forward strand.
CATGTAGAATCCAAATATACACTTGGATTTAATAAAAGAAATCTTCTTCCTCAACAACCAAACTGAACAAACACTTTAGGGTTTATTGTCCAAAAATCACAACTTTGATTTTAATGCTTTCAACACTTGTTCTTTAGGTTTACCTTACACTATTTTCTATTTTGAACACAATGGAAGCATCAAAACTTTAAAAATCTTATCCTAGGATATGGTTTTCACTTTGGCCGAACTAAACCTCTAGTGGCTCAACCAAGAAATCTTTTCAAATACCACTTAAAACCATTTGAAACAACCATAATCTAAGATGTTCTAACAAGATTTAACAACAAAACTTCCTTCCGCTAACAATCAACCATTTCGCCCAGCAACCAAAAGAGGCAAGAATGGAAATTTCAACCATCAAACTTCAAGGAAAACAACCAAGAACTACTATGAAACCACTTACTAACCTTAGATCTTAACTTAATGGATCAAAGTAGCTTACTTTTCCTTGATCACTCTTCAAGAACTCCTCTTGCTCTTCTTCCTCTCGTTTGGCCGAAATGGGATTCTTGAAAAGAGGGAGGAGTGTGTTGATTTAAGGCCAAAATATCCCAACAACCTTGATTTAATGTTATGCCATGTGTCACCTCCCTACTTAATCTTGAACTTCTCTCTTAATTATTTAAATCCAATTGTAATTAATTTCCCAAAAGTCAAAATCCTCTCCAATCAATGCTTGACACTTGGCAACTTTAAATACTCTCTATTGGTAGCTTGACGAGTAGCAAATTGTGGGCCAAATAAGGTGCAAGACTCTACTTCTTGCTTTATCGGTGCACTTTTTTGTGGATTTAATTTCTTTTCCATAATTACCATACTCTGCCTTGGTAATTATTTTTTGTCAAATCAATAATTTATTCTCCTTTTTTTTTTCTTCCCAAAATGGCCTCTCTAGCTCAAACTCGATTTTTCATTAATTATATAAAAAGGAAAACTATTTTCCTTCTCTTTATTGATTTTTCCATTTGTCAAAAGAATTAAGAAAAATCTTGAATATTTGAGGGTCTCCTTTTAATCTCACAATCTCTTATAATTTCTTAGGACATCATAAGAATTTTTTTGGGATTTTATTTTCCTTCCAAATATTTATCTGAAATTTTCCAAATAAAAGGCCTTGAATTAGCTTAAATTGTCCTTAAATTCTTTTATAATTTTTCCAAGAGCATTTTGGTCATAAAACCAATTATACATCCTCATATAATTCTCAAGGAACATTACCTTTATTATTCCTTTATTTTCTAAGGTTTAGAAATATTTTTCCATAATTATTTTTGACCAAGTTTTCTTAATTAGTCAAACTGTCATAATTGACTTGGAAAATCATAATAATTATTTTTCACCATAATTTTTCTATTTCTCCTTATCCTTTTTGGCCTTTAGATGTTTAGGAATATCTTTATTCCTAGTTAACATATTATTGGATGTGGCAGAACCGAGTGTAAAAGATAGCATTTTAATCTATAATTTGATTATTTTTCTATCTTGCTTATATGTATATGTTGCTTTCTTTGTGTTGGTGGATTATGTTACGGCAATGATTGATTTTATGATGCTTGATATGCTTTGGCCAAATGCATAATGATGTGTTAATGTAAATATGTGATTGATTTCTTGTATGGCACAATGCATGACATAATAATACATGATTTGGGAACATTATGAAATAATGTAATGTCACACCTCACTTTTCTACACTTTAACACATCATACGGAAGAATTCAGAACCACATTCGTTGGCCTTAAGGTTAGAAAATCACATTTGCAAAAATCTGCTTGTACGGTTACTGTTCACAACACATTTCAGAATTTGGGGGCCAATTCTGAAAAATCATAACTAATTCTAGAAAAATTGAAATGGAGTGGTTCTAATTTTCACATAAAACTCTTTCAATTCTATACAAGGAAAAAAATAACAATCTGGACTCAAACCTTGCCAATTCATACAGTTTATTCATCAAAGATTACTATTAATTTGGTCAAAACAGTGTTTTCCAGAAGTCCTGCCTCAACTTTGAACAGCCACAACTCTTAGCATACACATCCATTTCATGTGATCTACCACTTATTTTAAAGATCAGGATGTGCTCTAAACACTCACCAAATTTCATGTCAAAATTCGTTCATTTGCTCTATTTCATCATTGGCACCAATTCGTGGCTCATTTAGGGACTCTCTAACTCCTTAACTTAAATCAACATTTTCAAATAAATTCATTTCTTGCATTTCCCATGTTGTCATTGCATATACTATTTCCATATATAATCTCATGCCATCTTACATACCATAACATTTTAAACATCATTGAATATACATGACATGATTATAACATTAGTTAACATAATAGTTACATAATATAGCATGTTGTGGAAACATAAGACATGCTTGGTTTCTTCCCTTTATCTTGAACTTCCACTTCTTAATTTTTCCTTCAAGCTTGTAGCACCTATTAGGGGTTGTTAAGGGAGGGTGAGATTCAGGAGAATCTCAGTAGCAAACACTACCCATAAGTATGCAAGACAATGCAAATGCAAGACATGTTATCATAACATTAACATATGAATACCATGGAAAGTAAGCTAAAGCATTTCACGCTTTCATAACATATTGCCAAGGCAAAGTATAACATAAACTTGCAAACATAACTTTACAAACATTTCATCATAGCTTAGTCACATCATAGCAACAGAACCACATCATGCAAGCATACATATCAAGCACACAATATAGGTAAGTTTACTATCTTGTAACATAGCTTTTCTCTTGTTTTTCCTTTGATTCCCTTGTCTTTCCACCCTATGGATTTTTGGTCAGATATTAAACATCCTATTGGATGTTTCAAGGTCCTAAACACATCAATACATTATGCAAAACAATTATTAGAATCAAGTCATCAACTTTTGAGTTTCACTTCCAACCTTCCTAAAATTATTTCCACATATTATTGTATGTAGAATCCATTTCCAAGCTCAAAACAATCAAAATCCAACTCCTTACCCCTATTCTGGTTTGGCCGAAACAGAAGTGCTTTATGTCCAAAATTCCCATTTTCAATTCTAATGCTTCCAAACATGTTTTCTACATATATCCCTACACAAAATCATCATTTAAACTTATTAGAAGCATCAAAATCATCAAATTCCAGACCCATCATAAATTTCCAGTCATGACAGAAACATACACGAATGAAAGGGGAAGTTGGATTTCTCCAAGAATCAATACAAAACCACTTGATTCTTGTCATTTGCAAGCCTTTAAACATGTTTCTAACATCCATATCATCTTCTCCTATTTTAATCAATTTCGTGCAGCACCTCCCCATAGAATTTCAATCATCAAAAATCCAATCAAACCAACCATCAGGCTTAAAAATAACAAGGGAGGTAGAAACTACATCAAAATTCGTGAACATACCTTGATTTTGAGCTTAAACTTGCATGGTTTTCTTTGCTTTCTCTCTTCTCCTTCTTCTCCTCTCCATTTCGTCTTCTCCCCTCTTTCTCCTTGGTGTGGCTGAAAACATTACACAAAAAGGAGAGGGATGATATTTATAGAAAGCTAGAACAAATCCTAGTCGTCGGTTCCGATTTGATCTCGGCCGTCCATTCTTTCTTCTTGAATAAGTATGCTTTCTCTCCAAGAAATGTGACACTTGTCTAGGGTGATGTCATCTTGCTTGTGTCATCTTGATTAGGCCATCAAGATTAGTTAACTTAATCCAAGATTAATTAGCTTAATTACTTTGATTAAGCTTCTTAATCATCCTCCTAAAAATCCTTTCTTTCAATCCAACTGTGCGCTTCACATTTTTGTATAATTCCATGCATATCCTCTTGTCCATATGGCAATGTGATAGGGAGGAAAAATTATATAAAATTCGTGTAGAAAATTGCCTTGAATATTCCTCCATCTATCTTGCCGGTTTACACCGTAACGGGTACTTTTTCGGGTCTTAACCTACTCGATACCTTTGGGACATGTTTTAATACATTTTTTACCTTTGAAATACATTTCTATACTCCTCTGATAGCATTTATAGGGGAAAGATATTCCTTTCTCCTTTTCCCATAAATATCATTAAATAATATTTAATCGGGGTTACCTTGTCTGAATTAGACAAAATTGCAAATCTTTTCTTCAAAACACCAAAAGCTCTTTCAATTATATTTCGTAACTTTGCATTTCAAAGGTTAAATAACTCCTTATGATTTAGGGGTGGATTTCTTTTTTAATACTCTTTCAAATGATAGTGAACTCCCTGATAAGGTGTTATAAGCCCTCTTTTTAACATGAATCCAGCATCCACAAGATAATATTTACCTATCATAATGAAAGATAATTACTGTATTGGTTTTATAATTCCTAATGAATGTAAATTTAAGCAAAATTGGCAAAACATTTACCTTCAGGAATTTTAAGGCTATCATCCCTTGTTAATGCATTTTTAATGATCTGTGATTCAGATGCAATGCCTTCCCATCCAGGGAGAACATAAGTGAACATTAGGACAAATGTACATACTGCTAATACATTATGTGTTGGGAATTCCTTCCCACCATGACATCGAGGAGCATCTACAGAAGGCACCCTGACTCGTATATGTGTTCCATCTATAGCACCAAGGCAATCCTTAAAATATGGGGAAAACTTACTCTCATTTTGAATTCCAAGAGGGATTGTTGACCTATTAGGTTGTACAACAAATTTTTCTTCTAACTCAATGATAGCCATCAGAACTGTATGAAGACGATGACTAATTATCTCACCAGAATGCCTAGACCAAAAATTGACTTCATGATTTTTAACACTATGTTAATATATAGAGTTTTTGCAGCTTATTCTTCCATACTAGACCACCTAGTGGGTTGCAAACCGCCATCTCTTTCTAACATACTACATAATTCTAAGAATGCTCTAGGAAACATTCTAATGATGTTTCGACTAGATGGACAACCACTTATTCTATTGATTATTTCATCACGTACCCTTTCTCTCTTGCTACTCAAACTATAAATTATTTATGGAGGACAAACTTCATTGTCATTGTGCAACAATACATACAAGTAGAGCTATTATTTTTTAATGCAATTCAAGCCACTGCCGTATCAATAAGTAGTATTGAGTTTCCAAGTCCATCTAACAAAATAAGTGAAATTTGCATATTAATAACTGAGTAAAGAAACAAATAATAAAGTCATGAGCAAGGTGTCATAAAGAAAAAAAAACAAAGTCATGACTTAGCCGTGGTAAAAAAAAAAAAAAGTCATGAGCTAGCTATTTATGCAATGATTTTGATTAATGATGATTTATAATTACCAACCACTGGCAAAAATATTGTTAGCAAAAATTGTCATGAAGATGGAATCACTATGCTTGAAGCCAAACCCAAATAAGACATACTGATACTTCATATCAGTCCATGCCAATGAAATAAAATGATTTCATCCTTGTAGAATTAAATGATAACATGCCTCCTTTCTTTTTTTCACACAGATCGTGGGATGATAGGGATATATATGTGTTTAGTAGTTCATAGTTAATTGATCAAATAAAGAGTCCTATAAAAGAGTCCTATAAGTTAATTGAACATTTTGATAATAAATCCCTATACATTCTGGACAATAAGACATAATATGTCATGAAATTTATCTGCATTAAAATAAATAAACTTGTTAAATATAATTCATAAAAAAAATTAAACTCATTGAAAATGTATATTGCGATCATCATATTAGGCTCCCTAACTTCATAAAATAATAACAAGCTAATTAACTAGAGAAGTTATATGAACAGGCTTAACATTTTAAAAACATTAATGGCTATTTTTAAATGTTTTATTTATTTCAAAGCTGAGCAAACTATGTGTGTATTTCATTATTGCTTTAACGTATACATAGTTACGTGCACACCAGAGCAAGAAAATTAAAACTGTATGTGTATTTCAAATCGTAACAATGAAGATGCAAACCGTAACAGTGTGCAAACTAGAGTAAGGAAATTAAAAAAAAAACTACATGTTGTTGAAGAAATATACCCAGAAGAAAATGCTGAACAAGAAGAAAATAGATGATGAAGGCATATGGCAACGAATGGTGATGACGACGGCAGTGGCAACATTTTCTGGACCACACACAAGTCGGTGGTGAAGGTAGCAGAAGAAGAGAGAGTAGGGAAAGAAAGCTATTGAAGCATCTGGAAGAATGACTTTACTTTTTACAAAAGGACATTTGATGGAATATTATAAAATTAATAGGCGTAAATTAGTCAGGATATTTGGCCTCCCTCCAAACCACCCCAATTTAGAGGGAACCAAAATAAGGGATGAGAAGGGGAGGGGAGGGGAAATTGAGCGGACCCAAAATTTCCCCTCTCCTCTAAAATTTCTAACCAAATGAGGGAAGGGGATCATTTTCCCTCCCCTTCCCACCCTCCCCTCCAACCAAACACACCCTTAGGTGGCCAAAAATAGGGTCTTATGAGAGGGGGAAGTGTCTATTTATAAGCCAAACCTCTTATATTAGCCATCCAAGATCAAGCTAATTACAATGGTGATGTGTCAACACCTTAAGCCTTCTTGCACTAATTTTCCTTCTTAATTTAATTCCAAGTGAAAATGATTTTTCAAAGTCAAAATCCTCTCTACCCTTGGCTTGGCAAGTGGCACCTTAATCCTCTCCATTCATGACTTGACAAGTAGCATAATGCGGGCCAAGTAAAAGACAAGAGGGTGCTTTTTACTTTATCAGTGCATTTTGCTCTGAAAACAATTCCTATTTTATAATTACAATATCCTGGCCACTATAATTATTTTTATCAAATTCATAACCCATTCTTATCATCTTTCACTTCCCAAAATGCCCTCCTTTGTTACCATCACAATTTTCTATTAATTGCAAAGAAGAAAACTATTTTTCTTTTCACAGGGATTTATTTATGCGGGATGACATTTAAGAAAATTCTGAACATTTAAGGGGATTCCTTCAGCTCCATAATCTCTTATAATTCCTTGTGATACCTTGTGAATTTTCTCAAAATTTTATTTCCCTTAAAAGTATTTATTTGCAATTTTCCAAATAAAAGTCCCCAAATTGGCTTAATTAGCCCTTAAATTCCTTTATAATTTTTCTAAGGGTAACTTGGGAATACAACTACTTATACACTATCATATAGGGCCCGTTTGGATGAGCGATTGGAAAAGCTGCTTATTGAAAAAGCAGCTTATGGATAAGTGAAATGGGATATAAGCTAAATTGAATAAGCTGAATTGTGTTTGGATTGGAGTTCAGAAAAGCCCGTTTGCAAAAGTGAAATGGATAAAAAGCTGTTTGGATTATGGTTGAGTAAAAGTAAGTTTGGTTGTAAAATGACTAAAATAGGTATGAGTTTTAATAAATAGTAAAAAATAGGAAAAAAATAATTTCACATAATACAATGGAATTAAAATAATTTAATATGAATAAGTGAATTAAATTTTTAAAATTTAGAGTAATCTAAAAAATTATTTTAAATATAAAGTGAAAGAAGGAAAAAATTGAATAGAGATAATATAATGATGAAGTAAAATTTATTTAGTGAATTAGAATTACGAACTGTAGAGAAATCATAAAAAATATTTAAGAAACAAAGTGCAACATGATAAAAAAAAAAACATAATACAATAAATTTAAATTAATCTAAAAAATTATTTTTAAAATTAATTTTCGTTGCCACCATTCATCGGAGGCCAACACCCTATTTGTTGCTGCATCATAACCAATGCCAGTCTCCCCAGACATAAGTTTGTCCCACAACTTCCAATCCTTTCTCAAAATGTCAAATCTATTCTTAAGTTGCTTCCTATCATACATTTTCCCACTTCTTTCCTGAAAACTCTTTGTAATTTTGTTCCAACCCGGCCTTGTAAATGATGTTCCTTGACGTTCTTTGTGCACAATTTGCTCAACACAAACATCGATTAGAATTTTCATCGTATACGAATCCCAACTCGCTTTTTCTTTATCGTTATCCATTTCTAAGTGGAAAATAATATAGATCAGACTAACAGAACCAAACAAAGCACAAAAAATGTTCAAATTCAAGCTACATTATGTAAGAAATAAGTTCTACTCAGATAAAAAAATTGTTCTTGCATATTCTTCTCATCTAAAATTAATAAGAAATCCCAAGACATTAGATCTGTGCATATAATCATTGCATATAATCCTTATATTCTCCTTATAAACGTATAAGAGTAATCAATAATTTTTCCCTAAAATATCCTTCACCCTTAATAATCTAATTGATAAGAATATGATAGGTAATAATTGAAGGCAAAAAAAAAAAAATACTTAGGTCAAATTACTTAAATTGGTTAAAAATGTTTTATTGATGTGTAAATTAGAAGAAAACTTATCATAAACTAATAAGAACTGGATCATTTGACAACATTAATTGATATGGAATGTATTTTGGCTCATTCTTCCTGTCGCCTACAACACTCATTTGCAGGTAGCAATTACATCTGTGCCAGATTTAGCCCAAAACTCAGATCTAAAAATCAACAAATGTCAAGCATTCATCACAAAAAATTATTCATCACCGAAACACACCACAAAACCAGGCCAAGAAGAAAAAAATAACACAGCACGGTGGTTCGATCAGTCAATCTATTAGCTCACACCAGATCAACAAACACACACCCTCCACATGCTTTGATTAATACCGTATCCTACATTCACCGAAAAGCAATACAACACGAATCGGTCAACCTGGCTCAGAGCAGATCAATCGAAGTTTGGCAGAGGTAGATCAGGCTCAGATCTTCGACGCACACCTGAGATGGACCAGCTGACGGCGGCGACGGAGTTCACGGCAAGTGTCGGTGGTTCTGGGGACGGAGGATGAGGGGAGGCAGCTCGCGTGAAGGACCAGCCTTTCGGTCACTCGAAGCCACACCCAACACGAGGACCTCACGGCGGAGACGCGACGCAGCTCACGGCAACTCTCGGTGGTTCTGGGGACGGACGATGAGGGGAGGCAGCTCGCGTGAAGGACCAGGCTTTCGGTCACTCGAAGCCACACCCAACACGAGGACCTCACGGCGGAGACGCAGCGCAGCTCACGGCAACTCTCGGTGGTCGGACGACAAGGCGACGGAGGAGGCAGGATGAGGGTCGCCGGTCGGGTAGAAGGGAGAGCAGATGGGAAAGAAGAAAAGAAAGAACGAAGGCTCCAGGAGACGAAGAAAGACCGAAGACTTGAGGAAAAAAAATTGAGGACCGGCTGATAGGATCCAACGGTAAAAAGTAAGAGCTTATGATTCAATAAGCCATAAAAATTGGCTTGGGCCAGAACGTGCGTTGAGGAGCTTAAAATTCATAAGCCACTTTTTTTTCCAAGCCCATCCAAACAGCATCTGAATTCCAATCGGGCTTATGCTGACTTTAAGCTGCTTATAAGCCCCTCAGAAGCCCAACCAAACAGACCCATAATTCCTGAGGTACATTATCCCTATTTTTTCTCAATTTTCTGAGCCTCAAAAATATTTTTTCATAATTAATTTTTGACCAATTTTTCTTAATTTGTCAAACTTTCAAAACTAACTGAAAATTGATAATAAACATTTCCCATCAAATTCTGACTTTTTGAGACTACTATACTCTTCAGGGGTCTTTTCTCTAGTTTCCATAATTATTCCTTAATTTTTGAGATTTTATAACATATTTTCTAAAATTACATAATTCTGCCCATAACTTTTGAGGAATTGTACTTTTGTCCTAATACTATCTTAACTTTAAGAATTGTGTCCCCTCATTTCTTCCTGTTATTCTAGCCCTTAAATGTCTAGGAATATCCTTACTCCTATTTACTAAATCACTGGATGTGAGCTACCTATTTCTTAGGTTACTCTCTCACTATTATTCCTTAGTTGGACTAATTCTAGTAACTTGTTACTTCCCTAAATAGGGTTTTTGTCATACTGGGTTTTTCTTGAACTAATGCACAATTTAAACCTTTACCAAAGCCTATTAATTTGACCGTGTTGTTACGCCTTAGGGTCAAATACAAGAAATTTATAACTTGATCCAAGAGATGCAGTATAGCAGTGTAATTTGGGTCATGTTCACATAGAGCTTTTATTGATGACCTAAGCTAGACTAAATGCCTTGCAAAGTAATGAAAGGGGTTTGGATTCTAAATATTAACTTGAACTATAATGAAACCATATGTAATGAAAATAAACCTAAACTACTCTTAGTGTGTGCTTATGACTTATTAGATTCAATTAAAACCCTTTTCTTCCGAAACAACCAACATGATCATGCTGAATGAGAGGGAAGCAAGTAGTCAAAATTGAACACACACACACACACACAATCACATATATTAAAGAGCATAAATCCCCATGAACTAGTATAAAACACAAATTAATCATCCAACAGTGCTTATAACCATAATCAAAGAGTTTAACTATAAATTACTATTCCTATGACCTAGGAAATCATAAACCCATAACTAAATAAAGGATGAAACAAGAAAACTCCCCTAGTGAGATTGGGAACTCAAGCACCATCTTCTATCTTCAAGAGGGTGGAACCCTAGCCCTCCACAGCTTCAAGAGCAACTCCAATCAGAGTGAAATGTTAGCCATAGTAGCTAGGAGTGGAGGAACATGAGATAAAATGAAGAAAAAAATAAAGAAATAGATGGGGAAGAAGATAAAGATGGATATGCAAGAAGATGAGTGAAAAGAGGTGTTGGAGATAAGAGAATAGAGTGTTATTTTGAAAATAGGGTTTCTAAGGGTTAAGGGGTTAATCTGGGTCAGATTATATGAATGGGTACTCCATTTTTGTGTTCTGATTTGAATCTGGCATTGTTGATATGAGGGGTTTCACCGTGGCCAACCCACAGCCAATGTTGTAGCCAACAGGTCCTGAGAGTCCTCAACCTAGATCTAGATCATTGGCCATGGCAAACCTACATATAATGTCATGGCCAACAAGTCTCAAGAGTCTTCAACCTAGATCCAGATCATTGGCTGTGGCTCACCACAGCCAATATGATAGCCAACAGCTCTAGAATCAATACTCTTAATTCTTATGTTGTGTAATCCTTTAGTCTTCAATCTTGGCTCTAATTCTCAAGTGTCCTATAATGAAAAGCAATAATTTGAAGCATTAATTGTCTTAGAAATCAATTGAATACAATTACTAACCAATTATGATAATTTTATCTTAAAAAAGACACTAGCTCAGAGCAAAGACTCTTAATCCAAATTAAGCATAATTTTCACAAAAAGAGCCACTAACCCGTGATAAAAACCTTGAAAATGATATGAAAAGACATAGAAGAATTGGGTTCAATCACCTATATTCTATTCATTTCATGGCCTTAAAATTAGAAAATCAAGTCAAAAATTTTCTTCTCAAATTACTATTCATAGAGTAACGTTAAAATCTTGGCCAACTTTGACAATTCATTATTAATTCTAGAAAAATTTAAAAGAAGTGGTTCTAATTTCTATTTGAAGCTTTTACAATTCTCTATACATAAAAAATATACATCTGGGCTTAAACCACCTCATTTCATACAGTTAATTACGTGAAAATGTACTATTTATTTTGTTAAAAAGTACTTTTTAGATTTTCTACCCTAGGTTTGAGCAATCATATATTTTAGCATACATATCAATTTTAAGTGATTTACTATTTGTTTTAAAGCTTAGGATGTTCATTGGCAGATTTATTCATTTACTTTACTTTTACTCTGCCTCAACTTTACTGCACATTAAGAGTCATTTATCCCCTTTACTTTAAATTAACATATCATAATAATTCCTTGCATACTCATTATCATTCCAACATTACCTAATTCATTCTCATGCATTAACATGCTCCATCATCCATGCCATTAACATTAACATTACATAATATCATTGCCATTATCCATATATACATTAACACAGGAATTACATAATATAATATAATACATTTCTTCAATTCTTCTCTTCTTTTCTTTGCTTCCACTTCTTGCATCCTCTTGCTTTCTCATTAACACCTATTAGGGTTGGTCAAGGGAAGTTGAGATTCAAGAGAATCTCAATTGCCAACATTACCTATATGTATGTAAGACAAGTGCTAAGTGTATGACGTGCTTGGTCTCATGCTCTCATGCTTATAAAATGACATCTTCTAATGCTCAATATTTTATTCACACATGGCCATGGAATATACAAGAAACAAAGCAACATTCAATCTTTCATATTCTAAATCATCGTCAAGTAACATCACACACAAACATGCATATCAAGCACACAATAAGGCCAAGTTCACTACCTTGTGTCATTGAGCTTTCTCTTGCCTCCAACTATTTCGGTTGCTTGCTCAACCTTTTTTATTCATATTTCTTGATATCTTATGGCCTTAAATATATTAGCACATAATGTTATTAACTCATTAGATCCATAATCACAATCAACATCAACACTTTGCTCATGTCCCCAGAAAATGAATAGGTTGGCTTTAATGAATTTAAAGCCTATTTATACACTATCCAGGAGAAGTCAAAATAAATTGTCTATGGGTTGACTTTTGATCTGAGAAAAATTAAAAAAATTTCCTATGATGAAAAGGTAGTATTGGTGCCTAGAGATAGAGTCTCGGAGTCATGGGCTGATAGAGAAAATTCGGTCAAGTTTATTTCGAAGTAAATATTATTAAATGTTTAATAGAGAGAAAAGAATAAACACATCCCTCTCTATGAACATGTATATATGTAATGCCATGTAAGGTTATTTGTGATGAAAAAAGGGTGTCAGAATATGTCCTAAGGTTACCGATAAGTTAGGACCCAAAAAAGTACCCAATATGGTGATAAAACTGTAAAATACGTGTAGGATTGAGCAAAGAACCTGTAACCTATCATGCTTGCCTGTAACCTGAAAATTTTTTAAACATTTAGGCCTGCCCAAAAAACATGTAAAATAGGCAGGCTAGAAGCATAAACAGGCGAGCCACGGGCACAACCTTGGGCTGCCTGTGCCCACCTATATTTTTTTTAATTTTTTATATGTATGTATCTTATTATAATACTTTATTTTTTCCTACCCATGTAAAAGTAATAACTTTGGTTCAGTGGCTCAAGTGCTTTGCCTATTACTTGTCTTCACTCCCAAGTTCGATTCCCATAATCCCATCCCATTGTTAAATATTTTTATCATTTTTTATATAATATTTAAATTAAATTTTAGAACTCAAAAAGCCCTCTCACTTCCTCATATCTCCCACCGCCATTTTCTGCCTTTCTCTAATCCTCTCTAGTCTTCAACTCTCCATACATCACCTTTTTTTCGCCAGTCCCTTCCTCCTCCATCCACTCCTTTCTTCTTCTTCCCCTTCTCTCACATTGTTGTTACCATCTTTTCCTCCACCGCTTCTAAGACACCTCACCCTTGACCTCTGATCTCGACCACGCGGCAGCAACGGTGACTTGTGGGTAATACTCATGGCCTTATATGAAATTTTTCTGCCCTCTTTCAGTCTTCTTTGTCACACCTCCTTTATTACCTTGTTATATAGCAATTAGAATCCTTTAGGATCATTGTATAGGCCTTAGGTATAAGAAAAATTCAAATATGAAATTTTCATTTTCGGTTTACTATTCACAATTCACAGTATTTTAGGCCAATTTTGAAAATTCATAACTAAATGTAGCAAAATCAAAGCTGAGTGGTTCCAATTTCTATTTGAAGCTTGTCATGCCTTCTATAAATGAAAAATACTCATTAGCCTCATATCCTTCCGAAACAGAGCCAAAAAATTCGACAAGTTGTACTGTTCATTTGGTCATAAATTTCTAGTATTTTAGCCCAAATTTGGAAGGGCATATATCTCTTAGCACAAAACTCCAAATTTAATGATCTATCTCTTATTTTTAAAGCTAAAAATAAGATCTATAAGCCTGCCAAATTTTAAGTCCAAATTTGCCTATTTGCTCATTATTTTATGTGACACAAGATTGTCCCTGTTTTAGGCATTTTTATCCCCTAATTCATTATCTGTTGAATTTCTTTTCCTTTTTCCATGTGATATACCAATGAAGCGTCCCATTATCCATATTTCTACCATCAAAGCACATTATATTAACTTGGATATAAAAAGGGCATTGTCTAGAATTCATTACAACATCATCATAAAGTTTACCAAAATATTACATTTGTTCATATATCATCACAAAATCCATAATGCTCCTTGCCCTTGTCCAAGGATGAACCACTTCCTAGGAGGGAATGAGATTTCATAGAAATCTCAGTAGCAATGAACTATAATTCTCATGTAAATCAAACAAGATATAATGTGACATACTTTGAAACTTCAAGACATCCTCAAATGCATATTTCCATACCAAAAGAGGAACATCAACACTTTCACATTAGCATATTTCCATGTATTTGGCTAAAGCACAATCAAAGGTTAGCAAATCAACAATTATCACAACACAAATTTCTCAGTTCAAGCAACTAACATAATCAGATTAAAGAAGCAAGATAAACACTTAAATTATAATTCAATACTACCTCTTAGTCCTTGTACAACTCAATCTCCTTAAGGAAATATGATTCTTCTTGTTTCCTCTCCTCAAAGCCTATTAATCCAAGCATTCAGACCGAATTGGGGTAGCATTTTTCCTTGAATTTTCATGCAAAAACCTAATCAAAATAAGCTTAAATCTTAGCTGTAGCAAGGCTTAGACATACCTTGATGATTCCTTGATAAAAGCTTGCTAATTCCTTCCCCAAATCACTCAAGAATTTTAGTCCACAAGTCTGGAATTCAAATGAATAGAACCTCCCCTTAGTTTTCCCAATTTCTACCTATTTTTGGTATTTTAAGGGGATATTTATAGGTAAAATATTCTGCCATTTTCCCCTTATTTTGGATAACCAAAGTGCCACCTAAGAGGGGCACTTGGCTACCATCAAGTGTAAGAAACATTCAGATCGAGCCATGTGTCCATTTGCTAGAATATTCCAAGATTTTTACATGAAAACTAGGTTTTATTTCAATTTAATTGAAGGGTCCAGAAACTGTACAAAATTAGGCCTCTTCCAGGCCCAATGTGGGGTCCACTTATGGTTTAGGATGGCCCAAAAAGATGGGTCACAAATAAAATCACAATTCTAAACCATTTTGAAACTTTATCAATTACTATTCACTAGTGACATTTCATAATTTTTGTATGCCTCTAAAAATTTATTTCTCTTCATGAAAAATCCCATTTTAATATAAGGATATGATTTGAAAATTTTTAGAATTTTTCTCCACCTCTAACTATTTATTTTGAATTTTCCTTGATTAGGCCTCTATTGGTAAGACTGTGGGAAATAAATTCCCATAAACTAATCCTTGAGCTTCCAAGGCCTAAAATAAATTTTATAAATTTCTATAAATATTTAAATAATTAATTCATATTTTTATCATAATTATTGAGGTCTTTAACTATTTAAAATAATTATTTTTCTCTGACTTTTTACTATTTTTCCAGAAAAACCTTCGTATTCGGAAAATTCCATAATAATTTATTTTCACATGATTTTCACCTTTAGAGCTTTCGTTGAGGTTCCAAAACCTGTAATTCACACTTCTATTATTTTTTTGGATTTTTTGAAAAAAATTTCAAATTTTTCTATTTTGCCCTTCCTACACCGATAATTCTGAAAATGCCAGCCAGGGTCCTATCAGGGTTTCTCATCAAAATTTGTTTCATTCCTCTGTCTACATTCTATATCGGCCCTTATCCTAGTTTTTAACTCCTTATGTCCAGATGAAATTTTTTAGGATGTGACATTCTTTATCATCTTCAATCTATCATCTATCATCTTCATAAATGGTTCTACCCTTCTTATTCTTATGATTTTTTTATAAAATTTTTTAATTTTTTGATTTATTTTTTACTTTGAAAATTTTGTTGAGGTATGATCAATGCTGTAATAGTGGTTGTTTGATTCATTTTGTAGTCTTTCTCTTTTAAGGAGAGTTTTTTTAGGAAATAATAAACAGGCCAACCCGTCCTTACGCAAACAGACATGAGTTTGTGCTAACCCGTTTATTACGGGTTCAAACTAGTTGATTACGATTATGGGTTGCCCTGTGCCTATGTAATCTTAAATAGGTAGGGCACGAGTTGGGCAGCCTGTTAGTCTACCCTAAATACGTGGAGGGATAGTCAAAACTGAGAGGGAGCGCAAATTTATTCCTATTTTCCTCTATATTTTAATGCTAATTTGATAAGGGGAGATGGATGGAATCATACAATTTTTTAAGGGACATGCTTAGAAGAAATGAAATTATTTAATAAAAAATTAAGTTCTAATCACATGTGTGTTTAGGTGGCATGCATGTGACATCATCTTGAAGAGGAAAAATATGATGAAGAAACCTAGCAAATTACATGGAAATATGATCAAGACACCTGGCAAATTACATGGGAAGATCATATGGGACATGATTCAATTAGATAACAAGTGTTACCGTAAAAGTAAATTAGATTAACCAAGATAAATAGCAACCCTAACATTATAAATACCCCTTCCCTCCTCCTATTTTTGTTTTTGGATGACCAAGAGGAAGAGCAAGGGGGAGCAAGAAATATTGAGGCCAAGAAGGAGAAGAGGAAGAGTTTCAAGTTCTATGCAAGACCAAGCTTCAAGACAAGGTAGGATCATGGTTTTTAATATAGCTTACGATGCCCTATATCTTGCAAAGCCTGGTTATGGTTTTTGTTGATTTTTCAAAGCTTTAGACCCTAAGATGAGATGCTATCTGAATGTGATTAAGGCATGAAAAAGATTGATTGAAGTTGGATCAATGATTAAGAGGAGAAAAAAAAGTAGAAATCAAGTAGTTTTGTGATAAAAATTGAATGAATCCAACTTCCCCTAATTTTATATAATTTTTGGCCAGACCTAGGGATTGGGTTAGGGTTGGATATTGATGATTTTGATGCCTCTAATATGTTTAGAATGAAAAATTATGTGGGGTAAAGGTAAGAAAGAAAGCTTGGAAGCATTATAATTAAAAATAGAATTTTGAACCCTAAACCCTATATGTCTCGGCCAAGTTGAGTTGAAGGGGAAGGAGTTGGACTTTCTTGAATTTGAGCTTGGAAACATGCAAAATTATATGAAAATATCATATGAAATTAATTTTAGAAAGATTGGGAATCAAACTTAAAAGTTAAAAGTCAATTATTTTTAAAACCTGTGGTAATTCCTCAAGTATTATTCCCCATTTTTCTCAAGTATCAAATAATTCAATTTTAGCTAGTATTCATAATTAGCCAAAACCCTGGAAATTTCATCAATTTGTTCTAAGGGTATTTTTGTCATATTTAGTCTCATACCAGCGTCAAAACCTCATTTTCCATTTTTTATGGAACTTTATAGAATTTTTTGGTATACTTTCCATCACTGCCTTTTCCAGCTCCAAATTTTGGGAATTTACAATTTGGTCCCTGCTTGAATTTAGCCTCAAGAATTATCATATTAAGGTTTCCAACACAACTTTTGGCCTTTAATCATCTCTAATTCCTTGCCTTTGCTTCTTGATGAGCCAGCCCCTAAGTTATGTCATTTTAAATATGAAAGGGGTGAGATTTCATAGAAATCTCAGTAGTAATGAATCTAACAAAAATACTAATAATGCAATGTTATGGCATGTTATATATCAATAAACATTCTCATACACATTCTCATGCATTACCATTTTCATCATTATATCATGAAAATGGAGCACATCATCATACCATTCCAAAACCCAACTATATATATTACCAAGGCATCAAATGCAAGGAGTTCAATATTAAATCTTGCTCAACCATCTCATGATATCCACACATATAGCAACCAAACAAACAATGCAAATTAACATCAATGTTGTAAGTTCTTGCTATAGGTCTAGCCTGCTTAGCCAGAATATCATGAGGTTGAACTAGTTGTTAGGATACCCTGGCTATTCCCTACTTAGGTTGTTGCAAATGGGTCACTGCTGCTACAACTACTGCTACTATTATGGCCACACATTCTCTTTCTGAATGGGCTTGGTTAGCTCGTATCTCTTCCATCATATGCTGCTGTTCCTGTAATATGCTCATTGTCATCTGCTTTATTGGGTCTACAGAAGGTCTAATAGTGTCACATCCTGTTAATTTTAATCTTACAAATGGAAAATATAAAATAGACCAAGGGTCAAGCAGCGTAGTAGAGACAAAGATGGAACAACTATTGAATTAAAACTTGAGCAGGGACCAGACTATCGTTTTCAAAATATTCGGTCAAGATAGAACAAGTTGGGTAATTATACCCAAAATTTCAAAAAATTCATGAAAAATAGAATAAAAGGTCTAGAATAGTATTTGAGGCTTGAAAGATAAAAATAGCATAAAAGTAATTTATTTTGGAATTTTTCATAATTTCATGGAATTTTGGCTAATTAAGAGAAAATTGGCCAAATTGAATTATTTAAAATATGTAGAGGCCTCAATAATTTATGAAAAAATAAGAAAAATTATTTGAGAGGTTATTATGGGTTTTAAAATTATTTTTAGCCTTTGGAGGTGCAGAGGTTAGCTTTATAATATTTAAAATTAAGTTATATTGGCAAAAGGCTAATTTCAGGAAAAATTTGATTAAAGGAGTTATAGGGCAAAATAAAATTTGAGAAAATTCAAGTACTCATTAAGAGAAAGCTATTGGAATAAAGAAAAAAATATTTAGAAATAGGGGGTTACACAAGATACATGAAAAATTCAACCGATATTATGAGATTGTACAGTACAATAATCATAAGCTTGGTTGGAGAAAACTTTTCCCTAATTTTCTGGTTGGATAAGTGCCAAATGAGGAGGGGCAAGACCTAAGTAGAATAAAACAATTTGTTGAAGATTAGGCTTGGAAGAATAGAATTATGAATAAAAAGTGATGATTTTTCTCAATGTATGTTAGGCGGCTCTTGAGGTGTTGATTTGACCATATTTTATACTCCTTCCTGACTCTTTTCTAGGATTTTTGAAGTATATTTGCACACTTCTTGTCTATATATGAGCTGATTCTTAGCACTATCTTTTTGCATTTAATTCATGCTTTTTCAAGTGTTTTTAGTGACTCTTAGTTGATTTTCATTTACTTCAGACCATGAAGAACTAGATATTACGAGAAGTTATTTTGATGTTGTAGGTAAATGAGAGGATTTGGAGAACCAAGGAAGGAGTCAAGGTGTCACATCCTAAATTTTAGGCCTACAAGTATCAGAATTAGCCTGAAATAGGTAGGCTACCAGACCCCCTTTGACAGAGGTCCCAGAGGTTTCTTAGAGGGACAGAGAGATTCTCAGGGACTAAATTGCAAAGTAAAATGTTTCTGGGACTGAGGGAAGAGAAAGTTAGAGACTTAGACAAAGTCTCAAGGCCCAAGAATGAGAATTTGAGATGAGTGTAGGCTAAAGGTTTTTTGTTGGAGGTATCAATGAGGTGAATTATGGGGTTAAACCAAACCAGGGGCAAAATCATAATTTTATAAAGTTTCAGGCCGGTAAGGGCAAAAATGAAAATTATGCCCAGAAAATTCCAAAAAAATCCCAGAAAATAGAAAATGGCATGTTAAGGCTTACATGAAATAAAATTTCAAAAATGCCCTTAGATTGACTTGAAATAAATTTTAAGATTATGGCTCATTTTGAGGTATAAAGCTAGATTTAATTATTTGAACCATGAGGAGGTCTCATAAATGTCAGTAAAAATAGGGATTCATGAGGTAAGAGACCATAGAAAATTATAAAATTATTCTCATCCCCAAAAGGCTGGCAAAACAGCTTTAAGAATATTTAAAAGCCAATTATGCTAAAAAAGAGCAATTTACAGGAAATTCAAAAAGAAATGTCTACGGATCGAGTTATGGACTGAGAAAATTTATAAATTTTCTCCAAAATTTAAGGAATTTTATGGTATTTTTGGATGAATTTTTGGAGCTCTGGATTGAATAAAATGCTCTAGTAAAATATTAAATAATTTTTGTCTCCTAAATAGAAGACAAAACCAAAGAAAATATCTAAAGACCATTATGATGGTACTGAGTTAGCATGCTGAGTTGCCAAGTACAATTATGACACCTCTGAGTCAGCATGCTAAGTCATTAGGGGGTATGTATGGACAGTATAAAAATCAGAACATAGTACGAGTACATTTTAGACAGTCCTTGGTCTACTTGTTATAGTGAAATCTTTATTGCGTGGCTTAGTAAGGCTAAGTAGCCTGTTAGTGAAGCTAATTATTTTTTTTCTATGCTTCTCTAAGATGGTGCCATATGTGTACTTAATTGAAATGAGAAAATAGTGCCAGAACATGTCCCAATGGTCTCAGGTAAGTCAAGACCTGAAAAAGTACCCTATACGGTGCAGAATGGCAAGATAGGTGAAAGAATGCCCAAGGGTTATATTTTGCATGAATTTTATGTTAATTTTCTCCCTATCTTAATGCCAAAATGATGAAGGGACATGGAAGAGACAAGTGTATGATTAGATGAAAGACAAGTGTATGGGTGGATGAAAAATACTTATACGGTTATATGCAAGACACGTGTATAGTTAGATCAAAGACATGTGGTTTGATGATACAAGAATGATGAGGTAAGCATGATGTCATGAGGATACTTGTCACTACAAGATAAAGAGGAAAAATGGATGGCTAAGATTTAATCTTGCAATTATAAGATCAATGGCTAGGATTTGTTCTTAAACTCTATAAATACCCTCTCTGCTCCCCCTCATTTCATCCCAGAGCTCATGAAACCTCAGGAAAACTCTCGCAAAATAAATTCTATAGAGAGAGAGAAAAGGGGAGAGAAGGGCCAAGAGATCCCATGTGATAAAGCCTAATTTTTATACATTTTATCCCACATTAATTTAGGATTTAAATGATAATTTTGAGCTTAAATGAACTTTTTATGCATTATTGAATTAATTGGTTGATTTTTGGATTTTGCATAAAAATTGAGATTTTGGATTAAAAATATAAATATTTTGTGATTTCCTATTTTGACTTGGAATTAATTTTTTCTATTTCTTTGGAAACAAGTCTCATATTTTTAGAAGGATTACTTTTAGAAAGTTTTGCAATCTCTTCCGTAATTTTTGTGCATACTTAATATTTAATTTTTTATTATATTTGGATATAATCTACATTAATGGATGCACTTAAATTCTTGTAGATCAAGAAAGAGTACATAGGAAATCCAATGGTACAAGATTGTTTCTTAAAATCTAAGCACAATCCAATGGCTGATATCAAGTGGGTCAATTAAGTACTAATGGGCTTGAGTTTTGTATCCAAGAAAATTTTCCTTTTCCCCTGCCAAAATAATCCTCTAGCCTACGCCATATCTTCCCTCATCCATATTCACGGATTGCACCATATATATTTCATCCCATATTCGAAAAAAATCATCCATCTGCTCTCACCATCATCAATTCACATCTTTTTCTTTCTTACTCCACATACAATCCACATAATCATCCTCTTCTCTTCTTTACTCCTCATGGCTGCGGCATCTAATGATTTTGGAGGGAAGATAATTTTCATGGAGGCTTAAGCTTGTTAGGGAGGCAACTTGGAAGGAGCATGGAGGAGACTTGAGCCTTGGGCTAGCACTTGAAGACCATAAGGGAGTGATGTTCCATTTATCTTTTTTAATTCGAGGACTTGAAATTATTTAGTTTTAAATAATTTTAAGTTGTAATTTTGTGAGAAAATTTAGTTCTAGATTGTCATTTTTATTCTTGGATTAGATTGATATTTGGATCTTATTTGTGTCGAGATACTTGTTGGAATTTATGTTTAGAACCTTTGCATTGTTAATTGAATTTATAAGTGAGTTTTCATTATGAGTTTAATTATCAATGTGGTTTGAATTGCAAAATTTGGATTCTTTTACCTCTTAATTGTTTAATTAAGTTGGATAATTTCAAACATAATTTTCAGAATTAATTTGACTTGTTTTCATTGGTTTTTAATAAGCTTAATTAACCAACCTTATACTGTTATGAGTTCTCTAATAGTTTAAGGGTTTTTGAAATTGAGGGTTGCCTTTGTTTCAAATAGGTGATTAAATTTATTAATTCCACTCTCTTATCACTTTTCTTTGGTCTAATTAATTGAGTAAGGTTATGAAGGTTAAATCTATGCGAATTCTACCTTACCGAAGAAAACTTCTCAGTTTTTACTTGTTAATTTTCTTTGCTCTTTAGTCAATTTTCTTCATTTATCATTTTAATTTTTTTCCCAAGAAAATCCCCCAAAAATTGCATTGCATTCATTTAAGTTTAATTTAATTTTTCATACAGATTTTTGGACATTTGCATCTTGCATTTAGAATTAGAATTTTGCATTTTAGTTTAAGTCCAATTTATTGCATTTTTTTATCACCTAAATTTTTACCTAAAAAAACCCATAACTTGCTCCTTGGAAGTAATGACCTAGGTCGATCCTAACCTACAAATTAATTAGGACCTAGTTTAATTGAGTGCTTTAACGACAGAGGCATCATCAATTTTGGCGCTGTTGCCGGGGAGCAATGGTTAAACTTTAGGTTTGAATTCTAGGTGATTTCTCTTGTTTTTCCTACATTTTTTTCTTTGCATTTTATTTTCTCTTTATTACTTGCATCTTCTATTTTCGATCGATTTTGCTAAAACATCCTGCACTAAAATTTAACTTTTCACTACCTAGATTTACTTGAAATTCTGGTTGTTAAATTTTTTGGGTGTGCTAATCAATTTTGGGTTGTTTTAGTCAAATTCAACCATTTTCATTGAGTTTTTTTTTTCAAATTTTCTTTATTTTTTTTTCAATTTTCCAGGTTTTTCTTTAATTTTTCTGAATTTTTTTTCAGCCTTCTTTTACTAGGTTTAGTTTTTCTTTTCCTTTTATTTGTGTTGATGTTCTTGATCTTAAATTTATGATGGCTTGGAATGCTTCCCCTTGTGAAAATCATTCTTATATTTCTATGCCTTATCATTATGTCTATGATGTGACATAGGGATATGATCCATATTCAAGAATAGAGAGTAGGTTGGAGACTATGACTAATGTTCCAATGTGGCAAGATTACTCAAATCTTGGATATGTCCATCAAGTTATGCCTATTCAAGAAGACTTAAAGTTAGAGAACAAGCTGGAGACTATGATGCAAATCCTACTAAACAAGTTTGAAGAAAGGGAATTGCAACACAATCAAGCAATTCAGACTCTACAAACTCAAATTTAGCAGTTGTCTAATGGTGACTTTGAAAGTGTAGAATTGGAAATAAATGGTGAATTATCATATGATAGCACATTTTCACCCTCCAATGATCCCTATCCTTTTGCTCCTACCATCTCACATGATGACATGAATAGTACAGTAATCGAATATGCATGCACTGATGATGTTTCTAGATTGACTGGTTCTATTAAGTCAAATAATGTTGCATCTTGCAATTCATGCGTTAATACTTCTTCTTATGCCTCTGATTCAAATTCTGTTGATTTTGTTGGGTCACTAGAGAATTTTAAGCAAGATGATTCTGATGATGAAATTGATGAAGAGATTATTGTTGACCCCCCCCATACACTGTTGAGTCCAAAGATAATGTATCATCTCTGAGTGCTGATGCTCCTTTGTGTATTGATGCTTTACATGGTAAAAGTAGTATTTCTTTTGATTCTGCTGACATCACTTGTGATCTTAACATGACTGTTGTTAATGAGGATGTTGTTGAGGATAAGTGTAGGGGAAGTCTTGAGTTGGATGTGCACTTAAACAGTAAGGACATGTTGCCTGATGAGACTTCACATGTAGAATTTGCTTTATGTAATGATGATGATAAGCATGGGGAGACCATTTCGAGTAATCACCTGTCACTTCATTCTCTAATAAACTTGACTCTTACTAAGGAGAGTCATATTGATTTTGTGGGTTGTTCAAAATATTTGGGAGTTCCAAGTCTTTGTTTTCATCAATTTATTTTGGCATCTTCCTTAATTGCTGAAAAGTTTGTTGAGTTTATTGATTATATTTTTATGAGACAGGATATTGCTTGGAGTCATGGTTTTGTGCAGGTATATGGATTGATTCCTCCTATCCAAACACCTTCCATACTTGAATTAAAATGTTTTTTGAGGATCTTAAAGAAGGAGATGATGTCTTTTGAACATCAAAAGCAAATACCAATGGTGCTTTCATGTGACTTGCTGGACAAAGGAGATATGCCAACTCTACCGCTTCATTTGGGTCTTCAAACTTCTACTCATCTGGTCGTATTCCTTCCTTTCTCTTTTACTTGCATTATTTGTTGGTATTGGTTAGATGTGCATTTCACATTGAGGACAATGAGTGGTTTAAGTGTGGGGGAGGGATTTTGTTCCTACTTTTGGTTTTTGTTTTTGTTTTTTGTTTTTAAAATAAGGAAAAGAAAAATATTTTGGTTTTTACTTTGGTTTTTGTTTCTCATTTTCAAGAAAAGAAAGAAATCTTCTGTTCAAAATTTTTTTTTGTTTTATTTCGAATGTGAAGATTGCAAGTTTGAAGTGATTCAAGTATGATGCATTCTTGATTTGAAAAGTGAGTGATCATGTCTTGAGTGGATAAACTAAGTGGCAATGGATTTGACTTAGGTGAATTTAAGCTAGTAATCATATGCCTAGTGAGGTTTTGAACCTAATGCATTTCTTCTTGTCATGTGTGTATACCTCATTTTTTTCCTTGATCTAGAACTTGACTTGAATCTTGTCTGAGACCATGGTTGTGCATTTGCATTCATAAAGATGATAAAGGCATTCATTTCAATTTTTCTAGCCAGATAAGCCAAAAGCCTACCCTCTTCATACATTTTCTCTTAACCCATAGCCAAAAAAAAAAAATCCTGCCCTTTCTGAATGTCTTAGGAGTTGAAGAGTACTAAAATTATGTGTGTTTGGGATGGAAGAACATATTTAGAGTTATGGTTCGGGTCAATTTGACCAAAAAGAAAAGTATGTAATAAGATTCCGCTCCTCTAGTTTGAGCTGTGCTTAGTAACCGGGGATCTTCATCACCAATGTTGATCTTCGCATCAAACGGCTAGTAAGGGCTATGAGCGTGCTAGTAGCATCTTGGTGCCAAGGAGTTATCCATGCTTGAGTAACCGGGTCTTTGTATCACCAATATGAAGGTTCGTGTCAAAAGAGCATATACATAACAGCCTAAGAAAGTTAAAAAGAAGAAGAAGAAGAAGAAGAAGAAGAAGTGATATAAGGTACGGATACGGATTGGCTAGAAATAAGTTAGGAAACTAGATGAACGATTGAAGGTAGGACCTTAAGAGAACCTGTCTCTTACAACCCTAGCCATGGAGACACCACAAGGATAATCAGTCCTTGATACAGTCGAGTATTTCCACGAGAATACGAGGTGGCAAGCAAAGCTCACTCAAGAGAAATAAAATTCTCTAAAATTCATTCATTCAAATTTGATCCCCAATTACAAAAAACGTAGCCTTATATAGGCAGCAAAAGAACAATCTAGAATAAAAAAACCCTAGGTCATAAATGCCATAAATGTGCCTTAGTGATGATTGACTATGTTGGTTGGCACCAATTAAGGCTAAAGGAAATAGGAAATTACTTTTTCTTGAAGAAAAAGGCTGCTACCTAAAAATAGGAAACTAACCTAAAATATTCTTATGCAATCTTTGACCAAAAGGCCTTATTTAATGCAAATAAAAATGGAAACTTAAAAAAACAAAATTAAACCATAACTAATACATAGAGACGCCTTCTTGATGCTTCTTGAATATTCTTGGACGTCACTTATGCTCCTCCTCCAAGACACATGCTTGTCACATGGTATTTTGAGTGAATTCTTCAATCTGGACAGCACATGGGCCTTGTACATCATCTGTTTGGCTTCTAGCAATGTAATCACCATGTTTGGACCTTGATGGGCTGATTGAGGGATGCTTCCTCCAAATAAATGGGCTCTAACTCTTTAAGATCTTTTATCAAACAATTCAGCGCCTCTTTCATAGATTTGGTCCTTGCTCTTGTCATTGGGCCTGCAATGCCTTGTAATGGGTATTTAGAATATTAGATTTCCATCTTTTTAGCTTGGGCTCCATGCTCTGTGTTTTGGTCTTCCTTTGATGCTTGATCATGCCATGCTCCTCTATCAAGAAGAATGACCTAATTCAAGTTTAGTTTAGTTTCTTGCATTCCATTGTATTTTTTTCATTGGTTCTCTTCATTTCCTAAGATGTTTAACTTTTTTTTTCCTAAACACTATATCCTTTCTTTCTTTACCTTAGCCCCATTATAACCTAATGAAAGTCCTTTTGATTTATGCTTATAATTGCTTTATGATTAGTGAAGAATTTAGATTCTTGTCAAGCCTATGGAAAGAGGATTGGATAGGATGGTTTTGAGCGTAAACACAAGCCGATATACTTTGAGTGATGAGTGACATACACATTAACCTTGGTGAGGGATTTCTGACTAGATTCCCTTTTGTCAAATAAATTGCCATGATGTTTGTTTTCTTGATTCATGAGAAGGTATGTTCATAGTTTCTGATGTAGTTTTCACTACCCTTATTGTTACTGAGCTTGGTTATGGATTTTATTGGTTTTTGGGAGCTTGAAACCCTAAGAGGACATGTTGCACGAAATTGTTAAGTGTGAGGGGAGATGAAATTGATGTTAGAATAACATTTAAAGGCTTGCAAGGAACAAGAATCAAGTGGTCCTAGCTTTGTATTAATTGAATTCCATGACTTTAGAACCAAAGAGGATGCCATGGCCTGACTGGTTCTTGTGTCTAGTACATGTTTTTGTTGATTCCAAGGCTTCCAATGGATTTAGAATGGAAGATTGTGTAGAAATAAGATGAAAGAATGGTGTTAGAAGTATTGGAATCAAAATTAGATTTCAAGTGATAGATTTCAGTTTTGGCCTAGAACTAAGGGAAGAAGTTGGATTTTGATGAATCTAAGATCATATTTAGATTCTTTGGAAAAAATTGTGTGGGATTGGCCTAAGGGAACAAGTTTTACAAAGCTAGGATATTACATTATAAATTAAGAAAAAGAGATTAAGTTTAAGGGCATAAGTCTTCCACATTGTCTAGTTCCTAGTCCTAGTGAGTAATGTGACTCTTGTGGCTGTGATTAGAACCTTGAGAAATCCAAGAGAAGCTTTAGATGTGGTTGACTAAAAGCTAGATGGTTGGGAAGCTTAGGAGCAAGTGAAGAACAAGAGAAATCTTATGGTGTAAGGTAGCAAACTTTACCCTACTCTTATGTACTTGGTATTTGCTTGCATGTATAACATGTTTCTATGTTTATATGATTTGATGAACTCATGCATTGTGATTGTGAATGTGTTTGAAATATACCATAGGCCTATGTGTTTTATGGTAAATGCATGATGATTTCCAAACATGATGTTATGTTATAAAGATGTTAAGTTGTAGGAATGTTTAAATGCCAAGCTTGCCATGTATAGTTGGGTGGTTATTGTTTGCTACAAAGATTCTCTCAAATCTCATCCCTCCCTAACTAACTATTTAGGTCAATCGATGATAGAAAATGATTGCATGAAGGAGAGCATGAGAAGGAAGGAGAAGAAAGTGGAGAATATTATGATGTTAATGATTGGTTAAGGATTTATGTATAATTCTCCTATATATAAATTATGTATTTGAATGACAATGATGCAATGTATTTGTTTAGAATATTTATGGCATAAATATAACTGTATGAGAATGAATGGGAAAGAATAAGGCCAAGTTATGCATGCCAAAATAATAAAAAAGAATTAAAGTAAGATTGGTTAAGGGATAAAACGTAGGTCCTAAGCAGTCAGCTTCCAACTCCAGTTTGACCTATCACATGAACGAATTAAGCCATAAAGTATGTTAGCTATATAATGCACATCCCAAGCTTTGAAATGAGAGGTATATCACCTCAATTGGATAGTGTTACTAAGAGATAGGAATTTCCAAAGTTGGGATAAGAAACCTGGAAGTTCCATGATTTACCAAATGAACAGTAATTTTACGGATTAAATGGCTTGACATAAGTCTAGTATGATATTTTTCCCTATAGAGAATTGAAAGAGCTTCAAATAGAAATTTAGAGCACCTCTATATGATTTTTGTAGAATTAGTTATGAATTTTCAAAGTTAGACTACAAATCTAAAATTTAACTAGTGAACAGTGACCCAAGAACCAATTGTAAATTTTCAATCTACGGGCTTGTTTCATGAATCGCTTGTACCATAACGCTTCTAAATGCGTACTGAGGGGTTAAAGGAAAGATGTTTCACAAGGACCTTGACAAGTACCATAGGTAGCCTAAAGTGAAGAAAGATACAGAAATCAAGTCAAGAGGAGAACCTGAGCTAATTACCTTCACTGGACACCTTTACCATGGCACAGATATGGCTTCACCGTGGCAAAGCTTTCAAAGCCTTAGTGACACCTCTTTGTGACCATTCACTACGATTAAGCATCTCAAACAGCAAAAACAAAAGTTGATTTAGCTGACACTGTGAGCTTCCAAATTAGGTTAAATACATAAACTTTGAGGCAGTTAGTAGCCAGCCTCTATCCAGATTTGGGCCTCAATCAATTCCTCTCAACTCCCCACCATTTCATCCACAAATTCCTCATTTTACTTCATTCCACCATTAATCTCTCAATTATGTACCAATTATTCTTCATCATTCCACCTCTACATCACCTTTCTATACCTATTTCATCACCCATGGCTATCAAGAGTGTCGAAACTGATTGGAGCGAGAATGAAGCTATAAGTGGCTGAAGTTGGTGACCTTTAGTGATGGGGATGCAAGCTTAAGCTAATGGACTGCATTGGGGAGTTTCTATTTCGATCTTTGTGGTTTTAAGTATTTAAACTTCTAGATTTAGGGTTACTACCTTGGATAACTAATTAGTTTTTCCTTGTGATTGATTTATTTGTATATGAATTGAATGATGTAATGTGCTTTTGATATATATATATATGACTTTATCTTTGTTACATTGGCTTTTAATTGATTGCAATGATTATTGTTAGTTGATTGATTGCCATTGATTCTTGTGTGCTAGTAACCAAGAGAAAGCATTGCATCATCTCATTCATTTACACACTAAGTGTTTTTTTTTCCAACGGTTGTTTTAGAAAAGTGTTGATTCATTTTAATCAAAGTGGTTTTCATTGATTCAAGCATTGGACCTAAATGATCATTTGGCATTTTAATTCAGAGTTAGTGGTTTTGAACTCCTCATTATTCTGAAACAGCAAGGATAGCTCAATCCCCATTGCCAAAGTCATTTTTATGAATCCCTTTTAATCCAAATTATCCCTTTGCATTGCCTTTATAACAAAAACCCCAAAAATGAGTATTTTCTCCACATTAATCTTTTGTTCTCAATCTAATTTTAAACAACCAAATCCCAATTTTACAAGCTTATTAGACACTTAGCTATTAGGTTTCAATAAGGCTCTGTGAGTGAAATGACCCAAGATTGTGCCATAATACTACAATCGTTGGTTAATTGGTGCTGGAAATCAATATGATCACATGTCCTATGAGGTAGCATCTCTTGATTCAATGAGAGGGACACTTAATAAGGATTATATGGCAAGATCATGAGGGAAGTGAATGCAAGATGGTGCCAAGTGCCAGGGCTAAAAATGGTAATGTTAATCAAGGTTATCATATGGTAGGAAATTGAGTTAATTTATATATGCTCCTTCCTCTCTTTCTTAGCATATTTTCAACTAACTTAGAGAAAGGGAGAGTAGACCATTTCCATCAAGAGAGGAGGAGGAAGGAGAAGAAGAAGAACAAACTAAACCCAAGTGGAACAAGTCTTATATCAAGGTAGAGCTTAGTTTTCCTTCTAATCTATGATGCTCTATAGATTAATGGATTTAAAGATATTGGATGGAGTTTGATGGTTAGAAACCCTAGATATAGACACTACCCAAATTGGTTCATGATGAGATATCAATGATTCAAAGTTATATGTGGATTAGAGGGTAGAAAATGGTTCATGATGGTGTTTAAACCTTATATTGGAAAGGTTTCAACTTGTGAAACCTAAGGCTATGTTTTGGCCAAATCTAATTTTTTATGCTAGGGTTTAATTTTTGTTTTTGATACTTCAATGAGTTTAGAAGGTGAATTTGTGTAGGGTTATGTGGAGAACATGTGTTTGGAAGCATTAAAATTGAAGATGAAATTTTGGAACCCTAAAGGATACCTTTGGCCAAAGGAAAAATAAGGGTAGGAGTTGGATTTTGACAAATCTAAGTTCATAAATGGATTCTATATGAAAGATCATGTAGGAAATGTAGGTGAAAGTTATGTTAAGAAAGACCATACTAAACCCTAGAATAAAAGTTAAAGGGTTAGGGTTTTAGATTAAAATGTTTGATAGAATTATTTAAATTGATTTGGAGTACTATTGTGTTTTTGCTAATAGGAATTACCATTGATCAGAAAAGGCTCAAGAATAAGGAAAGAAATCAAGGAATCAAGTGTATCAAGAGGTAGCATAGACTTAAAAGTGCCCCAATGTAAAACCCAATAGTTCTGTTATTCGCACAAGTGCCCCCCATGTAAATGGGCTTAGGCCCAATCCACCAAGGGTGGACCTATTCCCAACATCTCCCACTCACACTTGAGGATTAGATGTCATGGGTCCAGTCTCTTTCTCTTTCTCCTTCTTCATACTTAGTGCTTTGCCGTGACCGCGTGGGCATGACATCTTCAACTAGGTGCCTGTATTAGAATCCTTTTTTTTTATGGGATCAACACAAGACAACCTCTCCTGCGTGTAGCCTGAAAGAAGATAATAATAATAATAATGCCTCGAATGTCCTAGATTTACTTATACACACTCCTCATGGCAAATCTAATCCCTCTCGAGTCAGTGTTTGACCCAGATTGCCTTTCTCGTATGCTAAGTTTCCACACTTATAACAACGAAATTCATAAGGGACATGTCACAGACGCTAACATAAGTGGTATATTGCAAGTATCTTCCTTTTGCCCATATATCACTTCAATATGAATCAGTCGCTTTCTTAGCATAATACCTTGGATCGCATCTATCATGATGTAGGACATATGCTAAAGTAGCTGTCACTCAAACATATCTCTGTGATATTGTCAAAGTCAAAGGACACTGTTGGAAGGATTATTCCTTCCTGGGACTCACACAACAAGAAACAGGGATCTTTCACTTGCTTCCCATTTGCGGTTTTTCCAGCTCATGTGGTATGAATCACATGCTACGGTGTTATTTATACTATAAGAGCGTACGTCGTTTTATGATTAACACAGTACAGACTTAAGTCTAGATACACTCAGTATCTAAACCCAAATTCTTCAACTTCACCTCTATGACGTCGGCGTTGGAGAATTTGTTATCTGGCTACAGGTATAAGGAAGTGGGCTTCCATGGTTCGATCCAATAATGCCTATATAAATCTCATCTTGACACGCTACACTTTAGTCAAGGTGACATAAAGTTTGTGGTTTTTTCCCTACCATATCAGCATTTATTGCTGCTTTACTGGTGAACACAAATGTCTCATCTTTGTTCACTCCACCTGAGTGTCAAAGGCGGTTGCCTGTGTGAGAGAGCCAACCTTTTTAACCTGTAGGCATACTAAACATTGTATGCTTTCGGACAGACACATAAAGTGTGATAACGAAAAAAATATAATTTCATTAATGAGGTTTACAAATTACACTTTACGTGTATGCCAAGGGCTTGCAGCACATGTTCTTTAAAAAACTTTTTCACCTATTGGCTTTGTCAGAGGATCTGCTACCATACATTGGTTGAAATGTATTGTACAGTAACAATCTTTTGTGCTATATAATCTCTAACAAAATTATACTTGATGTCAATGTGCTTGGTTTTGCTGTGATACTTAGGATCTTTAGTATAGGCTATGGCTAAAGTATTGTCAAAGCATACCATCACCGGATTGGTACTCTTGTTTCCAAATCCAAGGTGTCCTATAAATCTCTTCAGCCATAAAGCCTCTTGCACTACTACGGTACATGCCACAAACTTAGCTTCCATTGAATGTAAGGCAATGCAGGTTTGCTTCTTGCTACTCTAACATATGGCACCATTGTTGAGCAAGAAGGTATAACCTGAAGTTGACCTTCATTCTTCTTCATCTCTACCTACATCAGCATCGGAGTACCCAACAAGGCACAGGTCGCTTCCTTCGTAGCACAATGCATAATTAGAAGTCCCTTTTAAGTATCTCAAGATCCTCTTCACTACTTTCCAATGCTTTTCACCGGGGTTAGACGGAATCTGCTTACCAGTCCCACTGCATAACAGATGTCTGGTCTTGCACACATCATTGCGTACATCAGACTACCAACAGCACTGGCATATGGAACTCTTTCCATCTTCTTTTTGTCAGACTCGGTTTGGGACACATGTCAGAACTCAAAGCCACTCATGGGATTGCAGTCTTTCATGTTAAATCGCTCAGAATCTTGTTGATATAATTCTCTTGTGAAAGAGAGAGGATTCATTTTGAGCGATTTCTTTGGATCTTAACTCTAAGTATATACTTTGCTTCACCCATATTTTTCATTTCAAAATTCGATGGAAGCTATTCTTTAATAGCCATCACCGAATCTAGACTATTTCTGGCTAATAGTATATCGTCTATATATAAGGATAATATGACAAAATTACCCTCAAAACCGCTTAATGTAGACGCAGTGGTCTTCCTCTATCATTTGGAAGTCATATGAGGTAATTGCTTTGTGAAACCTCAAATACCACTGTCTGGATGATTGTTTCAATCCATAAATGGACCTCTTGAGTTTACAAAACTTTATTTCTTTCCTTTTTCAATGAAACCTAATGGTTGTTCCATATAGATTTCTTCATCCAGATCACTATTTAGAAATGCAGTTTTTACATCCATCTGATGTAATTCTAGGTCTAAACTGTTTACTATTGCAGAATAAGTCTAATAGAATTGAAACGCATAACAGGTGAGAATGTATCTTCATAATCTATTCCTTCTTGTTGTATCCCTTTGCCACTAATCAAGCTTTGTATTTGTCAATTGATCCATCCACTTTTCTTTTAATTTTGAGAATCCACTTGTTCCCAATGGCTTTACGCCCTTTTGGAAGATCAACTAACACCTAAACTTGGTTCTTTTTCATTGAGTCCATTTCTTCTTCCATAGCTTTCATCCATTCATCTTTTACAGGACCTGACAAGGCTTCTCATACAGAACAGGGCTCATCATCCCCTTCTAGAGTAACTAAGAGAGATTCACCTTCTATTTGAAAGCGTCTTTTGGGAACACTTTCCCTGTTACTCTTTCTGATGGGAGCTATTGCTTATCTTTCTTTCTTTGTTCAGGTCTTAGTGTTGACCTTTCTTGGCTCCCACTCAGATTGACACACCTAGACGATTCTGGTTTGTCAATTTGTTCTGCACTATCTTGTTCCTGGTCTCATAAAGAGAAACAGTGCGGTCAACATCCCCTCTATTAGGAAATTCAGTCTCAATGAATGTTACATCTCTTGATTCTATTTCAGTCACCGTTTCATCTCTTCGTTTTCACCTATGAAAACATATTCTTTGATTGTCAGAGTACCTTATGAAGATACATTTCTTTCCTCTGGGACCCAACTTCCATGCTTATGAGAAGAGTCATGGATATACGCCACTGACCCCCAGGGTCTCAAGATGCTTAGATCTGGTTGCGTTTTGTCCATAACTCGTAGGGTGTGGAAGCGACTGATTTTGAGGGTACA
This sequence comes from Neltuma alba, assembly GCF_004799145.2. Lineage (NCBI taxonomy): Eukaryota > Viridiplantae > Streptophyta > Magnoliopsida > Fabales > Fabaceae > Neltuma > Neltuma alba. The sequence goes on from NW_021635200.1 coordinate 53,905, forward strand.
TGGTTAAGTATGAAGGTTGCCGCTAATAAAGCATCACCCCAATATGAAATTGGCAGGTTTGCTTGAGCCATCATAGACCTAACATGTCCAGAAGAGTTCTATTTTTCTTTCAGCAACTCCATTTTGTTGTGGAGTGCCAGGGATAGTCAGTTGTCTGATTATCCCTTTTTCTTCATAGAGCTGTTTGAATTGATCAGATAAATATTCACGACCTCGATCAATTCATAATGCTTTAATTTTACTGTCCAGTTGATTCTCTACCTCATTTATGTATCGTCTAAAGCACTCAAGAGCTTCAGACTTATGCGAGATCAAATAGACATGACCATATCATGAAAAATCGTCAATAAAGGTAATAAAATACCAAGCTCCGTGTCTCGCCCTCACACTCATTGGATCGTAAATATCAGAATGGATTGATTGCAATGGAGTGTTCAGCTCTTTTCCCTTCCTTACCGAAAGGCTTTCTTGTTGTGCCTTACCAGCTAAAACAGTTCTCACATAGTGACATTTCCATATTGGGAATGACACCTAACAATCCTCTTTTGCTAGTTTAATCATTCTATTTTGATTAATGTGTCCTAGTAGTCAGCATGCCAGGTGTTTATGTCAACATTATTTGAAGAAACAGCAAAGCATTCATACTATTGAAATCACCAACAATATCCCAAAAAAGAACTTTTTAGTTAATTTGGTGCTGGAAATCAATCTGATCAGTGTCCTATGAGAGGTAGCATCTTCTTGATTCAATGAGAGGACACTTAATAAGGATTATATGGCAAGATCATAAGGGAAGTGAATGCAAGATGGTGCCAAGTGCAGGGTTAAAAATGAATGGTAATCAAGGTTATCATATGGTAGGAAATTGAGTTAATTTTATATATGCTCCTTCCTCTCTTTCTTAGCCATATTTCAACTAACTTAGAGAAAGGGAGAGTAGACCATTCCCTCAAGAGAGGAGGAGGAAGGAAGAAGAAGAAGAACAAACTAAACCCAAGTGGAACCAAGTCTTATATCAAGGTAAGAGCTTAGTTTTCCTTCTAATCTATGATGCTCTATAGATTAATGGCTTTAAAGATAATTTGGATGGAGTTTGATGTTAGAAACCCTAGATATAGACACTACCCAAATTGGTTCATGATGAGAATCAATGATTCAAAGTTTATATGTGGATTAGAGGGTAGAAAATGGTTCATTGATGGTGTTTAAACCTTATTATTGGAAAGGTTTCAACTTGTGAAACCTAAGGCTATGTTTTGGCCAAATCTAATTTTTATGCTAGGGTTTATTTTTGTTATTTTGATACTTTCAATGAGTTTAAGAAGGTGAATTTGTGTAGGGTTATGTGGAGAACATGTGTGGAAGCATTAAAATTGAAAGATGAAATTTGGAACCCTAAAGGATACCTCTTGGCCAAAAGGAAAAATAAGGGTAGGAGTTGGATTTTGACAAATCTAAGTTCATAAATGGAGCTATATGAAAGATCATGTAGGAAATGTAGGTGAAAGTTATGTTAAGAAAGACCATACTAAAACCCTAGAATAAAAGTTAAAGGGTTAGGTTTTAGATTAAAATGTTTGATAGAATATTTAAATTGATTTGGAGTACTATTGTTGTTTGCTTAATAGGAATTACCATTGATCAGAAAAGGCTCAAGAATAAGGAAAGAAAATCAAGGAATCAAGAGGGTAGCATAGAACTTACAATTTTAATGTTACTTGTATAGTTTATTGATATGTTATTCCTTTTTTATATTGCCATGATGTGGTAGAGCTAGATATATGATGATGCGCTTAACTCCTTATATTTTATGCCTCAGTGATATGCATTGTTTAGTTGTTTATTGATATGGAATATTGTTCCCTTTCCATGGCATGAATATTGGTTATTATCATGAGGATAACATGTGATATATAGCTTGACATGCTTTAGTTGTTTAACATTTCAATTGTGGTTCTTTGCTACTAAAATT